>NC_041381.1:318924740-318936624 GCF_002162155.2 Triticum dicoccoides | reverse complement strand
GACCTTTGTTCTTGCAGTTCTCCTGGCTCGCCATGAGAGGTGGATTTTCGACAGTGGGTATGACTGGAGGAAGCTGGGGGCCTCCGTGGGCCTCACTCTGGCCCTTTAAACCCCAAGAATTGGGTGTTCCAATCTGCATCTCTTCCCCGGGAATTGATACGCACTGATTTCTTGCATCCGTTTGCGCATATGACTCTCCAAAAATTGGACGCGGGCCTCCACCTTTGTGTGGTGGATCGGTCTCAAAGTCATTAAAAGAGTACTGGAAAAATTCCAGAAAGGTACTGGCCAACTTCTTAGTGAAAGCAAGTGTTCTATTCTGTTTAGTGAGATATGCCCCGCTGAGATAAGGGAAGAAATGAAGAACATTTTGGGTGTCGTCTCGACGTCCTTTGAGAGCAAGTACCTAGGCCTGCCGACCCCGGAAGGAAGAATGAAGGATGACAATTTTCAGCCCATCCTGGAGAGACTTGGAAAAAGATGCAATGATTGGTCTGAAAAGTTTATGTCATATGTTGCTAAGGAAGTGCATGTGAAATCAGTTGTCCAAGCCTTACCATGCTACACGATGGGTGTCTTCCTTCTATCAAAAGGGTTTTGTGACAAGTATGAAGAACTTATTCGTGACTTCTAGTGGGGTGACGAAGATGGCCATCGTAAGGTTCACTAGATGTCATGGGAAAGGATGACGCAGCCGAAGAGAGCGGGTGGTATAGGCTTCAGGGACATGCACCTTTTCAATGTCGCCCTCTTGGCTAAACAAGGCTGGAGGCTCATCCAGAACCCTAACAGCATGTGCGCATGGGTACTCAAGTCTAAATATTACCCAAATGGTAACTTACTGGATACCGTTTTTGCGTCCGATGCTTCACCGGTCTAGAAGGGGATTGAAGCCGGCTTGGAATTACTCAAAAAGGGCATTATATGGCGAGTAGGAGATGGAAGGAGCATACAAATACAACGAGACCAATGGATCCCCAGAAGCGAGGGTCTCAAGACGGCCACATTCATGAGGAGATCAAGATTAAGGTGGATCAATCAACTTATGCACCCGGACAAAAAAGAGTGGAATGAGGCACCGGTGAGACAAATTCTCCACCCTTTCGATGCGGATGAGATTTGCAACATTCCCATCCCAAGTACGAATGCTACTGATTGTGTCGCGTGGCACTATGAAAAAAGTGGGAACTTCTCAGTCAGAAGTGCGTATAGGCTTGCTGCAAACGACGCATGGCATATGAACTAGGCCCCATCAAGCTCATCCCATACCTCGAGTGACCGCATCATATGGGACCTCATTTGGAAGGCAAGAGTCCCCTCCCCCAAGTCCGGTTATTTGGGTGGAGGGTGGCAACGAATACCCTAGCCACGCAGCATAACAAGTTCAGACGTACAATTATTACGGATGGCACCTGCATTATTTGCGGTTCAGAGGAGGAGAGTGAACACCATGCCGTAGTGAATTGCACCAAGAGTAGAGCTCTAAGGCAGTCCATGAGAGAATATTGGAAACTTATGTTAGAGAAAGATTTTCGCTATATCGGATGTGATTGGCTACAAGTCCTGCTGGATTCAGTGACAGAGAACGTACGTGCAAAAATTCTCCTCCTGCTCTGGAGATGCTGGCACTTACGGGATAATTGTGTGCATGCAGAAGGAAAAGAATATATTTTGGGTTCAGTACTCTTCTTACAGCGATACGAGGAAGAATGGAAATCGGCTTCTTTGGGTGAACAGTCGGATCAGGGTAAAGCTGCTGGTGTCCGAGACAAGCCCATAGGTGGTGGTACCCCGACGCAATATTTGCACTGGTCGGCCCCGGCGGTCGGCTGGGTAAAATGTAACACTGACGCTTCTTTCCTGCCAGACAGTGATTACTGTTGGACGGGAGCAGTGTCTCGTAACCATGAGGGTCGTGTCCTTATCTTGTCACATGGAACTCTGGCTCAGGCACGCACAGCTGAGGAGGCAGAAGGAAGAGCAGCATTAGGTGGCCTTCAGTCCCTAGCGGAAGTGTAGAGGGGGGCCAGTTGTTTGGGAAACAGATTGCAAATCTCTAGCTAGCCTCCTGAGTGCGGACACAACTGTCCGTTCTCCCCTGTTTGGATTGGTACTGGACATTAGAGCTGCCCTTGCAATGTTTGCAGATCATAAAGTCACGCATACCCCCAGAGAGTGCAACAAACTTGCCCACGAATTAGCAGCAGTAGCCAGACTTAGACGAGATCAGGAAATTACAGCTAATGTCCCGGAATGTCTACAGAGCCTTGTCGTCTCTGAATGCACTACTGCCTGAGTTTTGTACTCTGGCTCTCTCAAAAAAAAGCATCCCCGTTATGTGATGCAGCGTGGCGTACATCCTCCTTTACTCTATTGATTCCTGAGGTGGCTTATTGCAAGGCAACTTGCAAAGGTATATGCATTGGCAGAACTAGCAAAAGAGCCCGTGCATTGCAATAGGAGAAAAAATAATGCACACCCGTAACCCAATAACAATCACTCAAGACCACAATAGGTCCACGTCTTTGTCTCAAAAGAAAAACAATAGGTCCACGTCCTTTATTTTAGCGAGGCATCGCATTTGTGTTGCCGCTTATCCTCCTTCTCACCCTCGCCGGCGGTGGTCCTAGTGTTCACACAAACCAAAACTGTTTGAATATGATTAATCCTAAGGCGTCTCTCTCCCTCTCTATCTCTCTCGCTCTCGCGGTGAGAAATCTGTTGTTTTTTCCCGCGGGTTTTTTCCAGAGGTGTGCATGTGTTGTTATCAATGTTTCCTTTTATCTCTATATGGTTTTAATAGGTGTTTATTTGTAATCCGGATCATCGCTGGTACGAAAGGAAAACAGACCGTGCGTTATAGATTATAAGTTTGCTTTTAAAAAATATTTAAAATATATTTAACAGGTAAAAATAACATCATATTCAGATTCTACACATTTTTCTAATCAAATTTCCTATATAACATATTAAAATGGGAGTTACGGTTTAAAAGAGATTGATAATTTAGAAAAGCATTTGTTTGACTTAAATATGATCCACGCGTGAGTTACCTAAAATGTTAGGGGGTTTCCAAAAGGAATGTAAAATAACGGTTTGATTATGACTTAAGTATGTACTCTAGGTTAATTCGCAAAAAATGCAGGGGTGTTTCTGCAAAATTGCATGACGGACTGCAAGAAACACTCCTTACTTTATTATTACTAGCAAATATGCTCGTGCATTGCCATGGATGAAAAACAATTAGATTATGCAAATTATGCCAGGATGAGATAATGACTTTTAAAATGTCATTTCATAAACTACCAGAATCATGTCAAGATGAGATAAGGGACTTTTAAAACGTTATTTCAAAAACTGAAAACGTGATGGTCTCATGACGATTTGATTTCCTAAGGAGCCACAACGAAATGTTTTTTGGCTGAGCAAACTACATTGATGGACCATGTCTAAGCTAGACTTGTGAATAATGTGTCTCGCCTTGACCTAGTGTCACAGTGTTTTTCATGACCAGTAAAACTATAGTACCACAATAAAAATAGGTATGTATGGAGGTTAATTACATATTTAGTCATTTTTATATAGCTTACGAAAACTAACCCATTAAAAATTGAGTCAATTTTTTTGGGGCTCGGGCAGTATAGAACAACGACCTTTTTTTACCCGACACGTGATGGACTAAATAAAATCATAAAACAACCTCTACATTGAAGGAAATATGCCCTAGAGGCAATAATAAAGTTATTATTTATTTCCTCATATCATGATAAAAGTTTATTATTCATGCTAGAATTGTATTAACCGGAAACATGATACATGTGTGAATACATAGACAAACATATAGTCACTAGTATGCCTCTACTTGACTAGCTCATTAATCAAAGATGGTTATGTTTCCTAACCATAGACATGTGTTGTCATTTGATTAAAGGGATCACATCATTAGGAGAATGATGTGATTGACATGACCCATCCCGTTAGCTTAGCACTTGATCATTTAGTATTCTGCTATTGCTTTCTTCATGACTTATACATGTTCCTGTAACTATGAGAATTATGCAACTCCCATTTACCGGAGGAACACTTTGGGTACTACCAAACATCACAACGTAACTGGGTGATTATAAAGGAGTACTACGGGTGTCTCCGAAAGTACATGTTGAGTTGGCATATTTCGAGATTAGGTTTTGTCACTCCGATTGTCGGAGAGGTATCTCTTGGGCCCTCTCGATAATACTCATCACTTAAGCCTTGCAAGCATTATAACTAATGAGTTAGTTATGAGATGACGTGTTACAGAACGAGTAAAGAGACTTGCCGGTAATGAGATTGAACTAGGTATTGGATACCGACAATCAAATCTCGGGCAAGTAACATACCGATGACAAAGGGAACAATGTATGTTGTTGTGCGGTTTGACCGATAAAGATATTCGTAGAATATGTAGGAACCAATATGGGCATCCAGGTCCCGCTATTGGTTATTGACCGGAGACATGTGTCGGTCATGTCTACATTGTTCTCGAACCGTAGGGTCCGCACGCTTAAGGTTTCGATGACAATTATATTATGAGTTTATGTATTTTGATGTACCGAAGGTTGTTCGGAGTCCCGGATGTGATCACGGACATGACGAGGAGTCTCGAAATGGTCGAGACATGAAGATTGATATATTGGACGGATATATTTGGACACCGGAAAGGTTCCGGGAGAGTTTGGGAATATACCGGAGTTCCGGGAGGTTACCGGAACCCCGCGGTAAGTATATGGGCCTTATTGGGCCCTAGTGGAAGGGAGGGAGAAGGAGCAAGGGAGGGGGCGCCCCCCCCAAGCCCAATCCGAATTGGGAAGGGGGCCGGCACCCCCTTTCCTTCTCTCCTTCCCCCTCTTCCTTCCTTCTCCTACTCCGAATAGGAAAGGGGGGGCCAAACCTACTTGGAGTAGGTTTGCCCCCCCCCTAGGGCGCGCCACCCCTTGGGCCGGCCTCCTCCTCCCTCCCTCCTTTATATACGGGGGTAGGGGGCACCCTAGACACACAAGTTGATCATTGAGATCGTTCCTTAGCCGTGTGCGGTGCCCCCCTCCACGATATTACACCTCGGTCATATTGTAGCAGTGCTTAGGCGAAGCCCTGCGACAGGAGAACATCAAGATCGTCACCACGCCGTCGTGCTAACGGAACTCCCGCCCGCGGCTCTGCTAGATCGAAGATCGGGGGTGCGTCATCGAGCTGTACGTGTGTCAAGAACTCGGAGGTGCCGGAGTAACGGTGCTTGGATCGGTTGGACCGGGAGGACGTACGACTACTTCCTCTACATTGCGTCAACGCTTCCGCTTCGGTCTACAAGGGTACGTAGACAACACTCTCCCCTCTCGTTTCTATGCATCACCATGATCTTGCGTGTGCGTAGGAAATTTTTTGAAATTACTATGTTCCCCAACAGTGGCATCCGAGCCTAGGTTTTATGCGTTGATGTTATATGCACGAGTAGAACACAAGTGAGTTGTGGACGATATAAGTCATACTTCCTACCAGCATGTCATACTTTGGTTCAGCGGTATTGTGAGATGAAGCGGCCCGGACCGACATTACGCGTACGCTTACGCGAGACTGGTTTCACCGTTACGAGCACTCGTGCTTAAAGGTGGCTGGCGGGTGTCTGTCTCTCTCACTTTAGTTGAACCCAGTGTGGCTACGCCCGGTCCTTGTGAAGGTTAAAACGGAGTCTATTTGACAAACTATCATTGTGGTTTTGATGCGTAGGTAAGAACGATTTTTGCTAAGCCCGTAGCAGCCACGTAAAATTTGCAACAACAAAGTAGAGGACGTCTAACTTGTTTTTGCAGGGCATGTTGTGATGTGATATGGTCAAGACGTGATGCTATATTTTATTGTATGAGATGATCATATTTTGTAACCGAAGTTATCGGCAACTGGCAGGAGCCATATGGTTGTCGCTTTATTGTATGAAATGCAAACGCCCTGTAATTGCTTTACTTTATCACTAAGCGGTAGCGATAGTCGTAGAAGCAATAGATGGCGTAAACGACAACGATGCTACGATGGAGATCAAGGTGTCGCGCCGGTGACGATGGTGATCACGACGGTGCTTCGGAGATGGAGATCACAAGCAGAAGATGATGATGGCCATATCATATCACTTATATTGATTGCATGTGATGTTTATCCTTTATGCATCTTATCTTGCTTTGATTGACGGTAGCATTTTACGATGATCTCTCACTAATTATCAAGAAGTGTTCTCCCTGAGTATGCACCGTTGCGAAAGTTCTTCGTGCTGAGACACCACGTGATGATCGGGTGTGATAGGCTCTACGTTCAAATACAACGGGTGCAAAACAGTTGCACACGCGGAATACTCAGGTTATACTTGACGAGCCTAGCATATACAGATATGGCCTCGGAACACGGAGACCGAAAGGTCGAGCGTGAATCATATAGTAGATATGATCAACATAGAGATGTTCACCATTGAAACTACTCCATCTCACGTGATTATCGGACATGGTTTAGTTGATTTGGATCACGTGATCACTTAGATGACTAGAGAGATGACTGTCTAAGTGGGAGTTCTTAAGTAATGATTAATTGAACTTAAATTTATCATGAACTTAGTACCTGATAGTATTTTGCCTGTCTATGTTTGTTTGTAGATAGATGGCTCGTGCTGTTGTTCCGTTGAATTTTAATGCGTTCCTTGAGAAAGCAAAGTTGAAAGATGATGGTAGCAATTACACGGACTGGGTCCGTAACCTGAGGATTATCCTCATTGCTGCACAGAAGAGTTACGTCCTGGAAGCACCGCTGGGTGCCAGGCCTGCTGCTGATGCAACTAACGACGTTAAGAACGTCTGGCAGAGCAAAGCTGATGACTACTCTATAGTTCAGTGTGCCATGCTTTACGGCTTAGAACCGGGTCTTCAACGGCGTTTTGAACGTCATGGAGCATATGAGATGTTCCAGGAGTTGAAGTTAATATTTCAAGCAAATGCCCGGATTGAGAGATATGAAGTCTCCAATAAGTTCTACAGCTGCAAGATGGAGGAGAACAGTTCTGTCAGTGAGCATATACTCAAAATTTCTGGGTATAATAATCACTTGATTCAACTGGGAGTTAATCTTCCGGATGATAACGTCATTGACAGAATTCTCCAATCACTGCCACCAAGCTACAAGAGCTTCGTGATGAACTATAATATGCAAGGGATGAACAAGACTATTCCCGAGCTCTTCGCGATGCTGAAAGCCGCGGAGGTAGAAATCAAGAAAGAGCATCAAATGTTGATGGTCAACAAGACCACTAGTTTCAAGAAGAAGGGCAAAGGGAAGAAGAAGAGGAACTTCAAAAAGAACAGCAAGCAAGTTGCTGCTCAAGAGAAGAAACCCAAGTCTGGACCTAAGCCTGAAACTGAGTGCTTCTACTGCAAGCAGACTGGACACTGGAAGCGGAACTGCCCCAAGTATTTGGCGGATAAGAAGGATGGCAAAGTGAACAAAGGTATATGTGATATACATGTTATAGATGTGTACCTTACTAATGCTCGCAGTAGCACCTGGGTATTTGATACTGGTTCTGTTGCTAATATTTGCAACTCGAAACAGGGACTACGGATTAAGCGAAGATTAGCTAAGGACGAGGTGACGATGCGCGTGGGAAATGGTTCCAAAGTCGATGTGATCGCGGTTGGCACGCTACCTCTACATCTACCATCGGGATTAGTTTTAGACCTAAATAATTGTTATTTGGTGCCTGCGTTAAGCATGAACATTATATCTGGATCTTGTTTGATGCGAGACGGTTATTCATTTAAATCAGAGAATAAAGGTTGTTCTATTTATATGAGTAATATCTTTTATGGTCATGCACCCTTGAAGAGTGGTCTATTTTTATTGAATCTCGATAGTAATGATACACATATTCATAGTGTTGAAACCAAAAGATGCAGAGTTGATAATGATAGTGCAACTTATTTGTGGCACTGTCGTTTAGGTCATATCGGTGTAAAGCGCATGAAGAAGCTCCATACTGATGGACTTTTGGAATCACTTGGTTATGAATCACTTGGTACTTGCGAACCGTGCCTTATGGGCAAGATGACTAAAACACCGTTCTCTGGTACTATGGAGAGAGCAACAGATTTGTTGGAAATCATACATACAGATGTGTGTGGTCCAATGAATGTTGAGGCTCGTGGCGGATATCGTTATTTTCTCACCTTCACAGATGATTTGAGCAGATATGGGTATATCTACTTAATGAAACACAAGTCTGAAACATTTGAAAAGTTCAAAGTATTTCAGAGTGAAGTAGAAAATCATCGTAACAAGAAAATAAAATTTCTACGATCTGATCATGGAGGAGAATATTTGAGTTACGAGTTTGGTCTACACTTGAAACAATGCGGGATAGTCTCGCAACTCACGCCACCTGGAACACCACAACGCAATGGTGTGTCCGAACGTCGTAATCGTACTTTACTTGATATGGTGCGATCTATGATGTCTCTTACCAATTTACTGCTATCGTTTTGGGGTTATGCTTTAGAGACGGCCGCATTCACGTTAAATAGGGCACCATCAAAATCCATTGAGACGACGCCTTATGAACTATGGTTTGGCAAGAAACCAAAGTTATCGTTTCTTAAAGTTTGGGGCTGCGATGCTTATGTGAAGAAACTTCAACCAGATAAGCTCGAACCCAAATCGGAGAAATGTGTCTTCATAGGATACCCAAAGGAGACTATTGGCTACACCTTCTGTCACAGATCTGAGGGCAAGATTTTTGTTGCTAAATTCGGATCCTTTCTAGAGAAGGAGTTTCTCTCGAAAGAAGTGAGTGGGAGGAAAGTAGAACTTGATGAGATAACTGTATCTACTCCCTTATTGGAAGGTAGTTCATCACAAGAACCGGTTCCTGTGACAACTACACCAATTAGTGAGGAAGCTAATGATATTGATCATGAAACTTCAGATCAAGTTTCTACTGAACCTCGTAGGTCTACCAGAGTAAGATCCGCACCAGAGTGGTATGGCAATCCTATTCTGGAAGTCATGTTACTTGACCATGATGAACCTACGAACTATGAGGAAGCGATGATGAGCCCAGATTCCGCAAAATGGCTAGAGGCCATGAAATCTGAGATGGGATCCATGTATGAAAACAAAGTATGGACTTTGGTTGACTTGCCCGATGATCGGCAAGCAATTGAGAATAAATGGATCTTTAAAAAGAAGACTGACGCTGATGGTAATGTAACTGTCTATAAAGCTTGACTTGTTGCGAAAGGTTTTTGACAAGTTCAAGGGGTTGACTACGATGAGACTTTCTCACCCGTAGCGATGCTTAAGTCTGTCTGAATCATGTTAGCTATTGCTGCATTTCATGATTATGAAATTTGGCAAATGGATGTCAAGACTGCATTCTTGAATGGATTTCTAGAAGAAGAGTTGTATATGATGTAGCCGGAAGGTTTTGTTGATCCAAAAAGTGCTAACAAAGTGTGCAAGCTCCAGCGTTCCATTTATGGACTGGTGCAAGCATCTCGGAGTTGGAATAAACGCTTTGATAGTGTGATCAAGGCATATGGTTTTATACAGACTTTTGGAGAATCCTGTATTTACAAGAAAGTGAGTGGGAGCTCTGTAGCATTTCTAGTTTTATATGTAGATGACATATTGTTAATTGGAAATGATATAGAATTTCTGGATAGCATAAAGGGATACTTGAATAAAAGTTTTTCGATGAAAGACCTCGGTGAAGCTGCTTATATATTGGGCATTAAGATCTATAGAGATAGATCAAGACGCTTAATAGGACTTTCACAAAGCACATACCTTGACAAAATTTTGAAAAAGTTCAAAATGGATCAGGCAAAGAAAGGATTCTTGCCTGTGCTACAAGGTGTGAAGTTGAGTCAAACTCAATGCCCGACCACAGCAGAAGATAGAGAGAAAATGAAAGTTGTTCCCTATGCTTCAGCCATAGGCTCTATCATGTATGCAATGTTGTGTACCAGACCTGACGTATGCTTAGCAATAAGCTTGGCAGGAAGGTACCAAAGTAATCCAGGAGTGGATCACTGGACAGCGGTCAAGAACATCCTGAAATACCTGAAAAGGACTAAGGATATGTTTCTCGTATATGGAGGTGACAAAGAGCTAGTCGTAAATGGTTATGTCGATGCAAGCTTTGACACTGATCCGGACGATTCTAAATCGCAAACCGGATACGTGTTTATATTAAACGGTGGAGCTGTAAGTTGGTGCAGTTCTAAACAAAGCGTCGTGGCGGGATCTACATGTGAAGCGGAGTATATAGCTGCTTCTGAAGCAGCAAATGAAGGAGTCTGGATGAAGGAGTTCATTTCCGATCTAGGTGTCATACCTAGTGCATCAGGACCAATGAAGATCTTCTGTGACAATACTGGTGCAATTGCCTTGGCAAAGGAATCCAGATTTCACAAGAGGACCAAGCACATCAAGAGACGCTTCAATTCCATTCGGGACCAAGTCCAAGTGGGAGACATAGAGATTTGCAAGATACATACGGATCTTAATGTTGCAGACCCGTTGACTAAGCCTCTCTCACGAGCAAAACATGATCAGCACCAAGACTCCATGGGTGTTAGAATCATTACTATGTAATCTAGATTATTGACTCTAGTGCAAGTGGGAGACTGAAGGAAATATGCCCTAGAGGCAATAATAAAGTTATTATTTATTTCCTCATATCATGATAAAAGTTTATTATTCATGCTAGAATTGTATTAACCGGAAACATGATACATGTGTGAATACATAGACAAACATATAGTCACTAGTATGCCTCTACTTGACTAGCTCATTAATCAAAGATGGTTATGTTTCCTAACCATAGACATGAGTTGTCATTTGATTAAAGGGATCACATCATTAGGAGAATGATGTGATTGACATGACCCATCCCATTAGCTTAGCACTTGATCGTTTAGTATTCTGCTATTGCTTTCTTCATGACTTATACATGTTCCTGTAACTATGAGAATTATGCAACTCCCATTTACCGGAGGAACACTTTGGGTACTACCAAACATCACAACGTAACTGGGTGATTATAAAGGAGTACTACAGGTGTCTCCGAAAGTACATGTTGAGTTGGCATATTTCGAGATTAGGTTTTGTCACTCCGATTGTCGGAGAGGTATCTCTTGGGCCCTCTCGGTAATACTCATCACTTAAGCCTTGCAAGCATTATAACTAATGAGTTAGTTATGAGATGACGTGTTACAGAACGAGTAAAGAGACTTGCCGGTAACGAGATTGAACTAGGTATTGGATACCGACGATCAAATCTCGGGCAAGTAACATACCGATGACAAAGGGAACAATGTATGTTGTTGTGCGGTTTGACCGATAAAGATCTTCGTAGAATATGTAGGAACCAATATGGGCATCCAGGTCCCGCTATTGGTTATTGACCGGAGACGTGTCTCGGTCATGTCTACATTGTTCTCGAACCGTAGGGTCCGCACGCTTAAGGTTTCGATGACAATTATATTATGAGTTTATGTATTTTGATGTACCGAAGGTTGTTCGGAGTCCCGGATGTGATCACGGACATGACGAGGAGTCTCGAAATGGTCGAGACATGAAGATTGATATATTGGACGGATATATTTGGACACCGGAAAGGTTCCGGGAGAGTTTGGGAATATACCGGAGTTCGGGGAGGTTACCGGAACCCCCCGGTAAGTATATGGGCCTTATTGGGCCCTAGTGGAAGGGAGGGAGAAGGAGCAAGGGAGGGGGCGCCCCCCCCCCCAAGCCCAATCCGAATTGGGAAGGGGGCCGGCCCCCCCTTTCCTTCTCTCCTTCCCCCTCTTCC
>NC_041381.1:318814066-318924644 GCF_002162155.2 Triticum dicoccoides | reverse complement strand
AAACCTACTTGGAGTAGGTTTGCCCCCCCTAGGGCGCGCCACCCCTTGGGCCGGCCTCCTCCTCCCTCCCTCCTTTATATACGGGGGTAGGGGGGCACCCTAGACACACAAGTTGATCATTGAGATCGTTCCTTAGCCGTGTGCGGTGCCCCCCTCCACGATATTACACCTCGGTCATATTGTAGCGGTGCTTAGGCGAAGCCCTGCGACAGGAGAACATCAAGATCGTCACCACGTCGTCGTGCTGACGGAACTCCCCCCCGCGCCTCTGCTGGATCGGAGATCGGGGGTGCGTCATCGAGCTGTACGTGTGTCAAGAACTCGGAGGTGCCGGAGTAACGGTGCTTGGATCGGTTGGACCGGGAGGACGTACGACTACTTCCTCTACGTTGCGTCAACGCTTCCGCTTCGGTCTACGAGGGTACGTAGACAACACTCTCCCCTCTCGTTGCTATGCATCACCATGATCTTGCGTGTGTGTAGGAATTTTTTTGAAATTACTACGTTCCCCAACATACATATCCCCTAAAAGAAAACTTTATGTAAGCGATAGTTTGTTTTGTTCGTTATTTATGATCCGTTTCAATGGATCTGCTTAAACTTTTGTGACCATTTTTTTAAATTTCAGGGGCAATTTTTTCAAATTCCTGAATATGTTTTGAATACATAAGTATTTTTCAAAATCATGAACATATTTTTCAAAATCATGAATTCTTCTATAATATGCAAACATTTTCTTTAAAATCACGGACATTTTATGATTTCCTGACCATTTTTTGAATTCATAAACATTTTATGATTTCTCAAAATAAAGTCAAAACTAACAAATTTTTGAATTTTGGAATATTTTAAAATCCTGAATTAATTTAAAGAAGGAAAAACAAAAAGAGAAAGAGAAAAGTAAAAGTAAACGCGAAATACAAAATGAAAAACAGGAGTTTTTTTAAACCACGGACATTTTTGATTTCCCGACCTTTTTTGAATTCACGGTCGTTTATGTTTCTCAAGAAAAATCATGAATTCTTCTATAATATGCAAACATTTTTTGAAAATCACGGACATTTTATGATTTCCTGACCATTTTTTGAATTCATAAACATTTTATGATTTCTCAAAATAAAATCAAAACTAACAAATTTTTGAATTTTGGAATATTTTAAAATCCTGAATTAATTTAAAGAAGGAAAAAAAAAAGAGAAATGAGAAAAGTAAAAGTAAACGCAAAATACAAAATGAAAAAACAGGAGTTTTTTTAAATCACGGACATTTTTGATTTCCCGACCTTTTTTGAATTCACGGTCGTTTATGTTTCTCAAAAAAAATATCAAAACTTGTACTTTTGGAAATCCCGAATTAATAAGGGAAAACAAAAACATAAACGAGGAAGAGGGGAGCGTTTGCTAGTAATAAGAGAGAAAGAAAGAGAAAAGGGGGTGTTACCTGGGATTGAACCGAAGTCTCCAGCATGGAAGACTAAGGCGTTAGCCATTGCACTTCGTCCATGCTTGTGTTATTTTTTTGTATGAAGAAAAGAAGGGCTTCCCCCTTTCGATTTCCATTAAGGAAAACCAACAAGGAGCTACAAGCACCAGTTCGCTTACTAAAAAGCTACAAAAGAAAACTAAACATGCATAATGAAAGCAGCATCAACTAGGTGCATTGCTCATTGCTCCGGCATCCACCCGAAGAATGTCACCAGCCAAGCAATATTCTAGTGAAGCTAAGGCAGCCATTACAAGTTTAACTAACGTGAAAGGGAACAACCCACAAAAGCAGCACCAACATTACGAAACTACTGCTACTACTAGAAACTGGGACAGAGATACAACACAGCCAAACGCCTTCGGTCCAGCCAATGCTTGTGTTATATGTGGGTACCCTATATAAGAATTTAACCCAGTGGGGCTTTGGAAAAAACACAAATCATTTTCCTCACTTATGGTTGCCATAGTGGGTAATTTATAGTAATTTCGAGGGTAATTTTAAGACGGATGCAGCTCAAAAGTAGTTTTATTCTCATTTTGAGAAAGCCTACTTGCGTGACTTGTTGCCCATAAACTAAACTCATGTAGGAGGCCCACTTTCCCTGCTCACGGCCCAGGTGGTTAGCGACGTGTTGTCCATGCGAAGCTAAGCGTGTGTTGGGTAAATGCATACATCAAAAAGGTATAAATGTAGTACTAGGGTTCGAATGGTTGGCATAGCGGGTAGTTTATAGCAATTTCGAGGGTAATTTTAAGACGGACGTAGCTCTAAACTAATTTTATTCTCATTTTGAAAAAGCCCGCTTGCGTGACTTGTTGCCCATAAACTAAACTCATGTAGGAGGCACAGTTGCCCTGCTCACGGCCCAGGTGGTTAACGACACGTTGTTCGTGTGAAGCTAAGCATGCGTTGGGTAAATGCATACACCCAAAAAGTAAAAATGCAGTACTAGGGTTCGAACACTGGTCGCTTCCCTAGGAGCTACTGCTGCTGGCCATCCCAACAAGCGCTTGCAACGTGTTGTAGTAACAGATCAAGTAAACATGAACAAAATCTCAATCAAATTTTACATACAAATATCTGGAAAATATTAACCAAGCATTTGAAAAACATGTAAAATATGTACAGAGAAACTGTTTCTCATGTATACACAGGAAAAAATACAAATGTGTATGAAAAAGTTGGTCATGTATTTAAAAATGTTAATCAAACATTTGAAGACAATTGTTAATTTTGTATTTGAAAAATGTTGATGAAGCATTGAAAATTGTTGACTGTGTACAGAAAAAATGTTGATCATGTATTAAAAAATGTTTATCTTGTATTTGAAAAATGTCCATCAAGCATTTGAAAATGTTAAATGTGTATAGAAAAAATGTTGATCATGTATTAAAAAAAATTAGTCTTGTAGTTGAAAAATATTAATCAAGCATCTGAAAAATGTTAAATGTGTATAGAAAAAATGTTGACGTGTATTAAAATTATTAGTATTGTACTTATAAAATATTAAATCACGCATTTGGAAATGTTAAATATGTATTAAAAATGTTCACCATGTATTCCAAAATTGTTAATCTTGTATTTGAAAAATGTTAAATCACACAAAATATTAAATGTGTATAGAAAAAATGTTGACCATGTATTAAAAAATGTTAATCTTGTATTTTAAAAGTGTTAATCAAGCAACTGAAAAGTGTTAAATATGTATAAAAAATGTTGACCGTTTATTCAAAATAAAATAAAGCATTTTATAATTAAAAAATGTGTATGGAAAAAATGTTGACCATGTATTCAAGAAATGTTAATCTTGTATTTGAAAAATGTTAAACGTTTATCACAAAAGTGTATTAGATATATACCAAAAATGTACAATGTGTATGAAAAATATGGACATAAAAAAGTTATAAAAATATGTTGTTCATGTATTTGATTTTTTTAACATGTATGTATAAACTGTTTCTGATGTACCCAAAAATGTTGATTGTGTACTGTAAAAACTAACATGTGTTGAACAAACAACAAAACCGATGAAAGTCGATAAATAAAAGAAGAAACCAAATAAAAACCAAAAAGAAAAACAAAGAAAACAAGCACAAAGCAACAGAAAATACTGAAGAAACCCATGCAAAATATTTAAAACTGTGAAAATCAAGAATAAACAAAGATAGCCTATGAAAAACGAGAAAGAACCAAATAAAACCGAAGAAAAACAAAGATAAAGAAAGAAAAAGACCAAGAAGGAAACAAATTAAACCGAAGAAAAACAAAGAAAAATGAGAGAAAAAAAGTTAAATAGAGAAAGAAAACCGGTGAAAAACGAAAGAAAGAAAATAAAACAAAAAGAACCAGTGGAACACCGGATCATTGTCCTAAAGTACATCACGCCTTCTGTTTTCGCACGAAGCCTACTGTTCCTCGATAGCTGGCTGCACTAGCTTTTCAACCAGAAGAGCTTTGTTCGAATCATACGAACTCCCTTTGTTCTGCTTTTATATTCTTTTAGGTACATGCGTAACGGGCCGGAGCGGTTGCAGGATAATGAGCATATACCATATATGCCTTGGTACATGCATTACTGGACATGTTGTTGAACGCTCAATAAAAAAATCCTGGTTTTATTTACTTAGCCATATATCAATTGTACCTGCAGGATTGTGTCAGACTGTATTCCAATTAAGCAGAGGAAGCGTGTACCCTATTTGATCATTTCTAGTGGTCTTTCTCTATTTCCATGGCCTATCATTGGGCTGTCAGAACATTTGAGGAGCTAAAGCAATATTTTCACGCTAATCTTTTTAAGCGTGTACCCTTCAATGAGAGAAGCGAGATATAGCTCTCGCGTGCATTGGGCAGATCCTATACGCCAACCGTGTGCGTCCGGGTGATTCCTATTTAAGGTTGTAGGCGCTCATGATTAGTGTTTCTGCAAACGGACGCCTACATGCAAGCCTTGTTGGGCGCCGGTGTATCGTACACTGAGCTAACCACCCCACCGTCCACACCTTTTCTGCACAGCTACATCTTCTCCCTTCTTTTTTTTACTTGTTTTTCTTTTTTCTTTTTCCGTTTGTCTTTTTTATTGGAACGATTTTGTTCAGTTTTTTAACACTTTCCCTTTCTTTTTTTTAATTTCAATGAACTTTTCTTTCAAATTCCATGAAAGTTTTTTTCAAATTCCATGAAACTTCTTTTTGAAAATCAATGATTTTTATAAAAAAAATCGATCACTTTTTTAAAATTTGATAAACTTTTTTTGAAATCAATGAACTTTTTTTTTCTAATCGACGAACATTTGTTTCAAATTTAATGAACTTTTTTAGAATTTATGATTTTTTTCAAAATTTTATGTACTCCTTTTCATTAAAAAACAACGTTTCCAAAAACGAATAGTAGTGGTATTGCATAATAAATAGCACGGTTCGGGTGGTTCTTAAAGAGTTCGCGTTTGCTATCCGTCACTAGTCTTCCGATGCACTAGGTTAGCTGAACAATTCTTCAGTGTAGCGGCGCGAGTTTGAGTCGTCGTTGTGGCATATTTTGCCGTATTTTTTTGCGAGACAGTTTAGTGCTCTCTGCATCCGTGGGCCGGCCCACTATGCGTTGCCAGTAGGCGCCGGTTAGCTTCCGCGGTGCCGAACGCGCTGAATAGGAGGAGCTCCCTCGGGTGCGTCCGATCGTCGCGGTGGAAGTGAACCGAGCGACCGTCGCACATGGGCCGTCTAACTACGAGGAGCATCCAGTTTGGGAACCAAAAATTTTCCTGTATAGATTTTTGACAGCTTTTGCCGGTTTTATTCTCTTTTGATTTATTTTTTGTTTGACTCATTTCATTTATTTTATTTTATTCGTTTTTCTCCTTATCTATTAATTTTCCTTTTTTTCCTTTTCTCTTTTGTTTCTTTGTTTTTTTATAAATTCAAAATTTTCAACAAACATTCAGAATTCCTTAATTTTTATTAAAAATTATATTCCAATTTTGTTCACGATTTCAATAATTCTTCGTATTTTTTCATTTTTTTCATGTTTTAAACAAGTTTGAAATTCCAAATTCCCAAACATGTTCAAAATTACAAAAAAAATAATCATTTTACCAAATTGTTCATATTCCAGAAAAAGTTTTAAGCACTGAAGAAAAAGTGTTCACTATAAATTGAAAAGGTGCATGGTATATTTTTGAAAAATGTTTTGTATAATTAATTTCTTTGTCATTTTTATCAAATTGTTCATATTTCAAAAAAAAAGTTCACCGTATTGAAGAAAAATGTTCACTGTACATTGAAAAATGTTGTCGGTATATTTTTGAAAACTTTTGAGTGTGTATTTGAATAATGTTTACCGTATACTAAGAAAATGTTCAGCTTTTATTTTAAATTCACTTTATAAAAAAATCACAGCTCCAAAAAAACTTTTGGAATTGGACTTTTTTTTCACTATTTCAATAATTGTTCACTTTTTTTGACAAAAGTTGTGTACGTTTTCAAAATTTGTTCATTTTTCACAAAATACTTCACATTTTAGAAAATTTATTTAAATTTCAATACTAGTTCATGATTTTCTATCATTGTTCACATTTTTTAAGAAATATTGTTCACATTTTCCCCAAGAAATTTTGAAAAGCTAAATAAATAACGGATTGCCACTGTTCTTAGTACTTTACAATTAGCTATACACTTTGTGCATGCTCAGTCTCTAACTCAACTGGCTATCGTCGTTACTATTCAGCATGAGGTTTGAAGTTCCATTCCCATACGTGCACTTTTTTTTTCATGAGCATGACGCCTGCAAATTGGGCCTGCTCGTTTCGTGTTGAGGATGCACGCGGGCGTCCGAGCCCAACAACAAAAATGATGCATTGGGTGCGCAAACAGTTAGTATCACCTCGGATGTTAAAAAAATTCAAAAACATAAAATTTATAATATGGGTGGAGGGTTGAAAAAAAATCAGAAAAATGCACCTTGATTTACTGGTAGGTATAGATAAGTGGCTACACAAAGCACCGGAACAACTTTTTCTACCAAAAAAAATATGTTATTCCGTACAGACTTGTGAGGAGTTTTAAAATTGAGGATTTTTAAATCTTTCTCTTACAAAAGTGTGTCTATCAGGCATATAATCTGGTAAATGAAAACGGAGGAAAAAATAGCACAACAAACTAGAAAAAAGATGGAGACAATAAAAAATAGATATGATCGCATTAAGCTAAAAAAATTGAATATGGAGTTCGTCAATACACCATAATGTAATTTTACCCACATTAAATGTCCAAATCTCTACAATTAAATATCAAAAGTTATACCATTTATTCTACATACAAGATATATCCAATTATAGCCAGACACATGAGCGTGTGCATCAAATTTAAGGGGGAAATAACATGACAAACGAAAATAATGCATTGAGAAAATCAAAAAATACATACGATTGTATGAAGCTACAAAAATGAATAAGGAGGCGCTCAATACACAATAATATTAAGGTACATGCATTAAATGTTCAAATCTCTAAATTTAAATATTAAAACTCACAGCATTTATTCTAAACATATATCCAATTCTAGCCGCGCGAATGCGTGCGCTGCTAGTTTTATTCATTTCACCTTGCTATTTATTGCTTCCCTGCTTTTGCACTAAAAGTAGTCAAACATATTATTCTAATGTAGGTCCTAAGGATATGGTCAAGAATCATGCCACCGCATTCTATATATACTGAATTTGATGCAATATATCACAACATATACACATTCGAAGGAAGGAGTACTCTACATTGTTCTCTAGTGCACTCTGTTCAGAAAGTTGAGTGAAAATGCTGAATAGAACCATCCAAGTCTTCCTACTTTGTTTCATGGCAGATGCTTGCCTTCTCATGACGGTGGTAGTGCCGCTTGCTCAAGCTGCTGGGAGGCCTGTGGCATCCTTACCATGGGTAGCGGGGTGTTGCCCAAGGAACTACCTATGTTGTGGTGTCCGTATTGTTGCCCCGGGAGCACATGCATCGGAGGCCACCTCTGTGCCTTGACTTATGGTTTCGCTTGATCTTCTCCCATAACATAGTTGATATAACATAGTAGCATCACAAAGGTAGCATGGTTTCAGTGATTAATCTCCTTTCTACTACCTCAGACTTGTGATGCCACTTTTGAACAGTGTTCTTGTTATGTCCTAGATAATAAAATGGGAGAATGTTTTCATCTCATTAGAATCATGTTGCGACAATAATGCGATAATCTGCACGTAGTACATAGACCGGATTTTCAAAAGATATAATCCGGTTCTTGGCGAGATGATGAAATTTACATTTATCTTGGTCGGACACCATTCTGCATTAGTGTTTGTAGGCAGTCTTCATCCCATCATATGTGTATTCTTGCAGTGCATGTCGTGGAATCCTCCTTGTGTGGTAATCGTGCATAATTTTTTTTCCTAAAGTGTTTAAGATGTATGCGTGATTGAGTGTGAATATATCCGGTTGTAAAGTTTCATGAAATTTAGTTCGCAACCGGTGCACAATGAAGTAAGAACTAAAGAAAATTAATTTATTTTTGTTACTTGACTATTGTGGGTTTAAAAAAAGCAAAAATGAAGTCATTTTTTCATGAAAGCTAGAGATAAAATGTGTATTCTAACATAAGAATGATCGACTCTCCTCAAATATATGTGTGTGTGTCTATATACACTAGTAGAAAACAGGCCTTTGGTTTAGGCCAGGTAAGCCCATTAATCCCGGTTCACTCACGAATCGGGACCCATGGGGGCATCGGTCCCGGTTCGTGAGGCCAGGGGGCCGCCCAGGCCTCGTGGGTCATTGGTCCCGGTTCGTCTGGCCCCTTTGGTCCCGATTCCAGACACGAACCTAGACCAATAGGCCTCGCTCCTGGTCCACAACCATTGGTCCCAGTTTGTGGCTTGAACCGGGACCAAATGGGGTCCTTTAGTCCCGGTTCCAGCCATGAACCAGGACCAATGAGATGCCTATATATAGTGCCCGCACGCTCAGCTCAGCTCGCTGCTCTGTTTTTTTGGGAGAGGTGTGTTGTGCTCTAGCTCACCTCCTGTGCACATGAGGTGTTCGATGAAATGCCCGAGCCACACTTAAGCTTTCTCCTCTCGAAGCTCCTTGTCCAAACTCCATTTTCCTCAAGATTTGTTTAGGTTTGGCGGTCCGTCCTGTCCCGTCCCTGTCCTCACTGCCGTCGATCGCCCGCGCCGATCTCGTCGTCGTCACCACCGTGGTGAGCCTCTTGTTCTTATCTTCTTTATAAAAGAAAAAAGTTCTTACTTGTATGATTAGGTAGATACTTGTGTAATTTTCTTACTTTTATTATTGTTTGTTATTGTATAGTGCGATGGTTTTGGTATCCGCCTCCGTTGGCCCTCGTCCTGTCTATGATTCGGATATGGTTTATATATTATCTTTTATAACTATTAGTTTCATTTAGTGTTTATGACAATTATGCCGACCAACGTGGCATAGATTTTTTATCTAGGAGGTATGAGTACCGGAAATTCCAACTGACCCTATTGTCGAGAGGTTAAATTTAGTTTAAGAAGAAAACAATTACTTGAAGGAAAAATTGAGAAAAATTGAGGAGGAGAAGATTATATTAGAGTTGCATGTTGCGGATATCGTCGATGATCACAAGATGAAGATGGATGCAATGCGCTTGAAGATTAGAAAGATTAGAAAATATGCCATTCATACTGAGGCTTGGTATCATTATGCCGTTGGATCAATTGTTACCTTAGTTGCGATTATGATCGCATTTTTTGTTGCATTGAAATGCTTTAGATAGTTTTAATGTATGGTTTAATTAGATGCTCTGGAGAGCTATATGTTGTTCAGTGAGAACTATGTATGTACTTTGGTTTTAATGTGGTGATGAACTTCTATTAATTTGGTCACTTATCTACTCATGATGTTCTGTAATTGTTTTCGACACACTTAATTATATATAATGCACGCAGATGAACTGGCAATGGATGTACGGTGGCAGACGCACCTCCGAGTACATTAAGGGATGATACGTCTCCAACGTATCTATAATTTCTTATTGTTCCATGCTATTATATTACCCGTTTTGGATGTTTATGGGCTTTACTTTACACTTTTATATCATTTTTGGGACCAACCTACTAACCGGAGGCCCAGCCCGAATTGCTGTTTTTTTTGCCTATTTCAGTGTTTCGAAGGAAAGGAATATCAAACAGAGTCCAAACGGAATGAAACCTTCGGGAGCAATCTTTTCGGAACAAACGCAATCCAAGAGACTTGGAGTGGACGTCAAGTTGCAGACGAGGCGCCCACGAGGGTGCCCGGCGCGCCCCCACCCTCGTGGGCCCCTTGTTGCTCCACCGATGTACTTCCTTCGCCTATATATATTCCCGTGCCCTGAAAACATCCAAGAGCACCACAAAAACCTAATTCCACCACCGCAACCTTCTGTATCCGCGAGATCCCATCTTGGAGCCTTAGCCGGCACTCCGCCGGAGGGGGAATCGACCATGGAGGGCCTCTACATCATCTCCAAGGCCTCTCCTATGAGTTGTGAGTAGTTTACCACAGACCTTCGGGTCCATAGTTATTAGCTAGATGGCTTCTTCTCTCTCTTTGAATCTCAATACCAAGTTCTCCTCGATCTTCTTGGAGATCTATTCGATGTAACTCTTTTTGCGGTGTGTTTGTCGAGATCCGATGAATTGTGGGTTTATGATAAAGTTTATCTATGAGAAGTATTTGAATCTCCTCTGAATTCTTTCATGTATGATTGGTTATCTTTGCAAGTCTCTTCGAATTATCAGTTTGGTTTGGCCTACTAGGTTGATCTTTCTTGCAATGGGAGAAGTGCTTAGCTTTGGGTTCAATCTTGCGGTGTCCTTTCCCAGTGACAGGAGGGGCAGCAAGGTGATGACCCACAAGTATAGGGGATCTATCGTAGTCCTTTCAATAAGTAAGAGTGTCAAACCCAACGAGGAGCAGAAGGAAATGATAAGCGGTTTTCAGTAAGGTTTTCTCTGCAAGCACTAATAGTAAGTGATAGATAGTTCTG
This sequence comes from Triticum dicoccoides, assembly GCF_002162155.2. Taxonomy (NCBI): domain Eukaryota; kingdom Viridiplantae; phylum Streptophyta; class Magnoliopsida; order Poales; family Poaceae; genus Triticum; species Triticum dicoccoides. The sequence continues at coordinate 318,914,115 of NC_041381.1, read as the reverse complement.
TGATAAGATAAATAGTAACAAGCAAAAAGTAAATAAAGTGCAGCAAGGTGGCCCAATCCTTTATGTAGCAAAGTATAAGCCTGAACAAATTCTAATAATGAAGAAGGAGCTCCCGAGGACACATTGGGAATTATCGTCAAGCTAGTTTTCATCACGTTCATAAGATTCACGTTCGGTACTTTGATAATTTGATATGTGGGTGGACCGGCACTTGGGTACTGCCCTAACATGGACAAGCATCCCACTTATGATTAACTCCTATTGCAAGCATCCACAACTACAAAAAGGAGTATTAAGGTAAACCTAACCACAACATTAAACATATGGGTCCATATCAACCCCTAACGAAGCAACGCATAAACTAGGGTTTAAGCTTCTGTCACTCTAGCAACCCATCATCTACTTATTACTTCCCTATGCCTTCCTCTAGGCCCAAATAATGGTGAAGTGTCATGTAGTCGACGTTCACATAACACCACTAGAGGAGAGACAACATACATCTCATCAAAATATCGAACGAATACCAAATTCACATGACTACTAATAGCAAGACTTCACCCATGTCCCCAGGAACAAACGTAACTACTCACAAAGCAAATTCACGTTCATAACCAGAGGGGTAATAATATGCATAAAGGATCTGAACATATGATCTTCCACCAAGTAAACCAAATAGCATCAACTACAAGTAGTAATCAACACTACTAGCAACCCACAGGTACCAATTTGTGGTTTTGATACAAGATTGGATACAAGAGATGAACTAGGGTTTTGAGATGAGATGGTGCTGGTGAAGATGTTGATGGAGATTGACCCCCTCCCGATGAGAGGATCCTTGGTGATGACGTTGATGATTTCCCCCTCCCGGAGGGAAGTGTCCCCGACAGAACAGCTCCGCCAGAGCCCTAGATTGATTCCGCCAAGGTTCCGCCTTGTGGCGGCGGAGTTTTGTCCCGTAAGCTTGTCCACGATTTTTTCCAGGGAAAAACCCTTCATATAGCAGAAGATGGATGTAGGAGGCCCACCAGGGAGCCCAGGAGATAGGGGGTGCACCCTAGGGGGGGGGGCGCTCCCTGTCTCCTGGACAGGGTGTGGGCCCCCTGGCCTATTTCTTTTGCCCAAAAATTCTTATTAAATCTAAAAAGTTGTTTCATGGAGTCTCAGGTCTTTTGGAGTTGTGCAGACTAGGTTTCCAATGTTTGCTCCTTTTCCAGCCAGAATTCCCGCTGCCGGCATTCCCCCTCTTCATGGTAAACCTTGTAAAATAAGGGAGAATAGCCATAAGTATTGAGATATAATGTGTAATAACAGCCCATAATGCAATAAATATTGATATAAAAGCATGATGCAAAATGGGCGTATCAACTCCCCCAAGCTTAGACCTCGCTTGTCCTCAAGCAGAAGCCGAAATCGAAAAATATGTCCACGTGTTTAGAGATAGACGTGTCGATAAAAATAAAATACGGACATGAGGGCATCATGATCATTCTAATAACAACAACACATATGGATTTTGTCATATGATTTCTTATGTTCAAGTAATAAGCAATTCACAATGTCAAGTATGGTTCAAAAACTTCATTGGGAACTAACAAACTATAATCTTAGCCATTGAAGCAATTGCAATTTATCGTAACATCAGAAAGAGTCAATAATAGAGCTTTTCAGCAAGCTCACATACTCAACTATCTCGTAGTCTCCTATAATTGTTAACACTCACGCAATACTTGTGGTTATAGAGTTTCAGCCGGACACTGAGAAAGATAGGGGCTTATTGTGTTGCCTCCCAACATATTCACCTTTAGGTGATGTCAACAATAATAGCCTATGCCAACTTACATCCAGTTGGATATATATATCATGATCTTTCAAACACGAGGAGCTTGCCAAAGGATAAAATGAAAAAGGGAAAGGTGAGGATCACCTTGACTCAAGCATAAAGTAAAACATAAAGTAAAAGATAGGCCCTTCGCAGAGGGAAGCAGAGGTTGTCATGCGCGTTTAGGGTTGATGCATAAAGTCTTAGTGCAAAAGAACGTCACTTTATATTGCCCCTTGTATGTGGACCTTTATTATGCAGTCCGTCGTTTTTATTACTTCCACCACAAGTTCGTACAAAGTTTATTTTCTCCGCACTAATAAGTCATACATATTTAGAGAGCAATTTTTATTGCTTGCACCGATGACAACTTACTTGAAGGATCTTACTCAATCCATAGGTAGGTATGGTGGACTCTCATGGCAAAACTGGGTTTAAGTATATTTGGAAGCACAAGTAGTATCTCTACTTGGTGCAAGGAATTTGGCTAGCATGAGGGGGAAAGGCAAGCTCAACATGTTTGGAGGGTCAATGACAATATACTTTAACTGAGATGTCGGAAAACATAAACCATTACGTTGTCTTCCTTGTCCAACGTCAACTCTTTTAGCATGTCATACTTAATGAGTGCTTCACAATCATAAAACATGTCCAAGATAATATATTTATATGTGAACCCCTCTTTCCTTATTACTTCCTATTAATTGCAACGATGACCAAGACTACGTTCATCAACTCTCAACAATTTTTATGCCTCATGCTTTCTATGTGTGAAGTTATCACTATCCATAAGATCAATATGAACTCTTTTGTTCTTTCTACTTTTTCAAGATCATAGCAACATAGCAAATCGCTTGACTCAACACTAATCTTTATTATAGATAGCACACGGACTCGATTACAAAAAGAGACCACAACGAAAAACTCAAAACACTTGATATCAAAACTTCAACTACTAATAGATCAAGATACTACTAAAAAGGATCGAACTAAATAAAGTAGTAAAGATAGGAGTGTGATGGTGATACGATACCGGGGCACCTCCCCCCAAGCTTGGCAGTTGCCAAGGGGAGTGCACATACCAATGTGATTATTTCTTCGGAGGTGATGGAGTAGGAGTTGTTGATGATGTAGGCTTGTCGTCTGTCTTCCAAGGCATAGGCTCTCCATCATAAAAGGATGATCGAGTCTCCGGGATCCTTAAATCTGCAGCCAAACTCATTCGCTTGAATCTATATTCATACTCACAGTTCTGGTTTTGCAGGTCATAAATCTGGGCTTGGAGGTGCTCGATTTTCTCTTGAAGCTTGAAGATGGTCTCCCCAATGACTTTGGCATCCAGCTTGTGGTTGTTGGTGAACTCCGTGATCATCATCTGGTTGGCGTTGAGTCCACGCTCCACCATCCCTTGACACTTGAAAACTTCTTGCTCCATGGCTTCGAGCTTTGTCTCCACGCTCCCGGTACGCCTTGGTCCCTCCACATCGCAGATGTGCAACACCCCCTCACGCATCTCAATGGTTTGAGGGTGATGCAGCACCTCCGCAAGATAGGGGTTGATAACCCTCTCGAAAAACTTGTCCTTGGGAGCGCTTGGAGACGACATGATGCTCTAGATCTAAAACAGAAACAGCTCGAAACGAAAACAGAGGATATTCGCGTGATACGGTGGTCAAAACCTTTGAGAGTATATATAATGAATTTTTACCGACCAAAATACGTAACATACAAGAAAACGGAGTCCGGGAGGCACACGAGGTGCCCACGAGACAGGGGGCGCGCCCTACAGGGGGGCGCCCTCCTCTCTCGTGGGAGCCTCGTGTCCCTTTCGGACTACTTCTTTCTTCCTAAAATCCTTAAATAATCCAAAACTGATAAAAATTGCCATTAGAGTTGTTTTGGAGTCGGTTTACTTACCGTACCACATACCTATGCCTTTTTGGAGTCTGGAACGTTCTGGAAAGTGTCTCTTATGTATTCCTCAGGGGTTATGGTTTCAATAATATTAGTTTCAACATTGATAGGATTATCTGAAATATAATGTTTAATTCTTTGACCATTTACCACCCTCGGGTTTGTGCCTTCGAAGTTGTTGATTTTTATAGCACCAGAACGATAGACCTCCTCGATAACGTAGGGACCTTCCCATTTTGAGAGAAGTTTTCCTGCAAAAAATCTTAAACGAGAGTTGAACAATAACACATAATCTCCTACGTTAAACTCACGCTTCTGTATCCTCTTATCATGCCAGCGTTTGACTTTTTCTTTGAAAAGCTTAGCATTCTCATATGCTTGGGTTCTCCATTCATCAAGTGAGCTAATATCAAATAACCTTTTCTCACCAGCAAGTTTGAAGTCATAATTGAGCTCTTTAACAGCCCAATATGCTTTATGTTCAAGTTCAAGAGGTAAATGACATGCTTTTCCATAAACCATCTTATATGGAGACATTCCCATAGGATTTTTGTATGTAGTTCCATAGGCCCATAATGCATCATCAAGTTTTTTGGACTAATTCTTTCTAGATCTATTCACAGTCTTTTGCAAAATTAATTTGAGCTCTCTATTGCTCAACTCTACTTGACCACTAGTCTGCGGGTGATAAGGAGATGCGATTCTATGATTGACATCATACTTAGCAAGCATCTTACAGAAAGCACCATGAATAAAGTGTGAACCACCATCAGTCATAAGATATCTAGGGACTCCAAACCTCGGGAAAATAACTTCTTTAAGCATTTTAATAGAAGTGTTATGATCAGCACTACTAGTTGGAATAGCTTCTACCCACTTAGTAACGTAATCAACAACAACTAAAATATGTGTATAACCATTGGAGGCAGGAAAAGGTCCCATATAATCAAAGCCCCATACATCAAACGGTTCAATAACAAGAAAATAATTCATAGGCATTTCTTGACGTCTACTAATGTTACCTATTCTTTGACTTTCATCCCAAGATATGACAAACTTACGAGCATCTTTGAAAAGAGTAGGCCAATAAAAACCAAATTGTAGTACCTTGTGTGCAGTTCTATCTCCAGCGTGGTGTCCTCCATAGGATTCGGAGTGACACTTGCGTAGGATTTGTTCCTGTTCATGCTCAGGCACACAACGTCTAATAATACCATCTACTCCTTCTTTATAAAGGTGTGGATCATCCTAGAAGTAATGTCTTAAATCATAAAAGAACTTTTTCTTTTGCTGGTATGTGAAACTAGGTGGTATATATTTAGCAACAATGTAATTAGCATAATAAGTATACCAAGGAGCAGTACGAGAAGCATTGACAACCGCTAATTGTTCATCAGGAAAACTATCATTAATAGGCAGTGGGTCATCAAGAACATTCTCTGACCTAGACAAGTTGTCTGCAACGGGGTTCTCAGCTCCCTTTCTATCAATAATATGCAAGTCAAGTTCTTGGAGCAAGAGAACCCATCTAATGAGTCTAGGCTTAGCATCTTTCTTTTCCATAAGATATTTAATAGTGGCATGATCAGTGTGAATAGTAACTTTGGAATCAACAATATAAGGTCTAAACTTATCACATGCAAACACAACTGCTAAGAATTCTTTTTCAGTAGTAGCATAATTTCTCTGGGCAGTATCAAGAGTCTTGCTAGCATAATGGATAACATTCAATTTCTTATCGACTCTTTGCCCTAAAACAGCCCCTACATCATAATCACTAGCATCACACATAATTTCAAAAGGTAAATTCCAATCAGGTGGCTGAACAATAGGTGCAGTGATCAAAGCCTACTTAAGTGTTTCAAATGCTTCTACACAATCATCATCAAAGAAAAAAGGAATATCTTTTTGCAATAAATTAGTCAGAGGCCTAGATATTTTAGAAAAGTCCTTAATGAACCTCCTATAAAAACCGACATGACCAAGGAAACTTCTTATACCTTTTATGTCCTTGGGACATGGCATCTTTTCAATAGCATCAAATTTGGCTTTATCAACTTCAATACCTCTCTCGGAGATCTTGTGCCCCAAGACAATGCCTTCATTAACCATAAAGTGACAATTTTCCCAATTCAGGACGAGACTAGTGTCTTCGCATCTCTGCAAAACTCGATCAAGGTTGCTCAAACAATCATCAAAAGAGGATCCATAGACGGAGAAGTCATCCATGAATACCTCACAAATCTTTTCACAAAAATCAGAAAATATAGCCATCATGCATCTTTGAAAAGTAGCAGGTGCATTACATAAACCAAAAGGCCTACGTCTATAAGCAAAAGTACCAAAAGGGCAAGTAAAAGTAGTTTTAGATTGATCCCCAACTGATACAGGTATCTGAGAGAAGCCAGAATAACCATCTAGGAAGCAAAAATGTGTGTGTTTGGATAGCCTTTCTAACATTTGATCAATAAAAGGTAAAGGGTAATGATCTTTCTTAGTGGCTTTATTTAACTTACGGAAATCAATTACCATCCTATAACCTGTAATAATTCTTTGCGGGATCAATTCATCTTTATCATTAGGAACAACAGTAATACCTCCCTTTTTGGGGACACAATGGACAGGGCTTACCCATTCACTATCAGCAACGGGATAAATAATACCTGCCTCAAGGAGTTTTAGTATCTCCTTTCTTACCACTTCCTTCATTTTGGGGTTTAATCGTCTTTGAGGATCTCTAACTGGTTTGGCATCTTTCTCCACTGAAATTTTGTGTTGACATAATGTGGGACTAATGGCCTTAAGATCATCCAGAGTATATCCAATAGCAGCTCGGTGCTTCTTCAGGGTTTTCAATAGTCTTTCTGCTTCTTTCTCTGAAAGGTTAGCACTAATAATAACAGGATATATTTCTTTTTCATCAAGATAAGCATACTTAAGATTATCAGGTAATGGTTTGAGTTCAAACACGGGATCACCCTTGGGTGGAGGGGGATCCCCAAGAATTTCAATGGGAAGGTTATGTTTTAGCATAGGTTCTTGTTTAAGGAACACTTCATCTATTTCTTCCCTTTCCTTCATAAACATATCATTTTCATGGTCTAGAAAATATTGTTCTAACGGATTAGTTGGAGGAACAGCAATGGAAGCAAGACCAATAATTTCATCCTTACTAGATGGTTCCTCTTCACAGTGTTGTCTACGAAATTTAGAAAAGTTGAACTCATGAGACATATCACCTAGACCAATAGTAACTACATCCTTTTCGCAATCTATCCTAGCATTAACGGTGTTCAAGAAGGGTCTACCAAATATAATGGGGCAAAAGCTATCTTGTGGGGAGCCAAGAACAAGAAAATCAGCATGATATTTAGTTTTCCCACACAAGACTTCAACATCTCTAACAATTCCCATTGGTGAAATACTATCTCTATTGGCAAGTTTAATTGTGACATCAATATCTTCTAACTCAGCAGGTGCAATATCGTGCTTAATTTCTTTGTATAAGTCAATAGGTATTGCACTAGCACTAGCACCCATATCACATAAGCCATGATAACAATGATCTCCTATTTTAACAGAAATAACAGGCATGCCTACCACAGGTCTATGTTTATCTTTAGCACAAGGTTTGGCAATTCTAGCAGTTTCATCACAGAAATAAATAACATGCCCATCAATATTATCAGACAAGAGATCTTTAACAATAGCAACATTAGGTTCAACTTTGATTTTCTCAGGAGGTGTATAAGTTCTAACATTGCTCTTACGAACAACAGTCGAAGCTTTAGCATGATCTTTTATCCTAACAGGAAAAGGAGGTTTTTCAACATAAGCAGTAGGAATAGTAGGATCACTATATGTAATAGTCTTCTCTTCGACTGTAATAGGTGCAACTACTTTAACTTCAACAGGAGGATTATTTTTAAACCACTTCTCTTTAGGGAGATCAATGTGAGTAGCAAAAGTTTCACAAAAAGTAGCTACTATCTCAGAGAAAGCATCGGTATCCATAAAAGATTTAACACAATCAAACTTTAGGTGTCATACCTGACTCCTTACCATCGTCGGAACCCCAATCTTCAGAGTGTGTTTAATTCTTTCCAATAAGTCCCATTTGAAATCAATAGTCTTCGGCATATAGGAACCAACACAGGAAGTATCAAGCAGGTTGCGATTATCAAGAGAAAGCCGAGCATAAAGATTCTAAATAATCATTTCCCGAGAGAGCTCATGATTGGGGCATGAATATAACATTGACTTAAGCCTCCCCCAAGCTTGAGCGATGCTTTGTCCTTCGCGAGGCCAGAAATTATATATGTAATTACGATCACGATGAACAAGATGCATAGGATAGAACTTCTGGTGAAATTCCAACTTCAATCGCTTATAATTCCAATATCTCGTATCATCACATAGCCTATACCATGTTATTGCATCTCCCTTCAAAGATAAAGGGAAGACCTTCCTTTTGACAACATCATCGGGAATACCTGCAAGCTTAAATAATCCACAAACTTCATCCACAAAGATGAGGTGTAAGTCGGGATGCAATGTTCCGTCTCCTGCAAAAGGATTAGCTAGCAGTTTTTCTATCATACCCGAAGGAATCTCAAAGTGAATATTTTCATAAGGTTCAGTAGGTTGAGGAGCATCTCTTTGCTCTTCTGGTTGGGGTGAAGATACCCCAAACAAGCCCCTCAAAGGATTAGTTTCCATAGTGACAAGTAACAGAAAATTTCAGCACACTATATAAATGTTTCCTTACCAAGTTCCACTCACCAAGAGAGCTACGCTCCCCGGCAACGGCGCCAGAAAAGAGTCTTGATGACCCAAAAGTATAGGGGATCTATCGTATTACTTTCGATAAGTAAGAGTGTCAAATCCAATGAGGAGCAGAAGGAAATGATAAGCGGTTTTCGTTAAGGTTTTCTCTGCAAGCACTGAAATAGTAGGTGATAGATAGTTTTGTGATAAGATAAATAGTAACGAGCAAAAAGTAAATAAAGTAAATAAAGTGCAGTAAGGTGGCCCAATCCTTTATGTAGAAAAGGATAAGCCTGGACAAATTCTAATAATGAAGAAGGAGCTCCCGAGGACACATTGGGAATTATCGTCAAGCTAGTTTTCATCACGTTCATAAGATTCGTGTTCGGTACTTTGATAATTTGATATGTGGGTGGACCGGCACTTGGGTACTGCCCTAACATGGACAAGCATCCCACTTATGATTAACCCCTATTGCAAGCATCCGCAACTACAAAAAGGAGTATTAAGGTAAACCTAACCACAGCATTAAACATATGGGTCCATATCAACCCCTAACGAAGCAACGCATAAACTAGGGTTTAAGCTTCTGTCACTCTAGCAACCCATCATCTACTTATTACTTCCCTATGCCTTCCTCTATGCCCAAATAATGGTGAAGTGTCATGTAGTCGACGTTCACATAACACCACTAGAGGAGAGACAACATACATCTCATCAAAATATCGAACGAATACCAAATTCACATGACTACTAATAGCAAGACTTCACCCATGTCCTCAGGAACAAATGTAACTACTCATAAAGCATATTCATGTTCATAATCAGAGGGGTAATAATATGCATAAATGATCTGAACATATGATCTTCCACCAAGTAAACCAAATAGCATCAACTACAAGGAGTAATCAACACTACTAGCAACCCACAGGTACCAATTTGTGGTTTTGATACAAGATTGGATACAAGAGATGAACTAGGGTTTTGAGATGAGATGGTGCTGGTGAAGATGTTGATGGAGATTTACCCCCTCCCTATGAGAGGATCGTTGGTGATGACGCTGGTGATGATTTCCCCCTCCCGGAGGGAAGTGTCCCCGGCAGAACAGCTCCGCCAGAGCCCTAGATTGATTCCGCCAAGGTTCCGCCTCGTGGCGGCGGAGTTTCGTCCCGTAAGCTTGTCCACGATTTTTTTCAGGGGAATACCCTTCATATAGCAGAAGATGGACGTCGGAGGCCCACCAGGGAACCCAGGAGATACGGGGGCGTGTTCTATGGGGGGGGGGCGCCCCCTGTCTCCTGGATAGGGTGTGGGCCCCCTGGACTATTTCTTTTGCCCAAAAATTCTTATTAAATCTAAAAAGTCGTTTCGTGGAGTCTCAGGTCTTTTGGAGTTGTGCAGACTAAGTTTCCAACATTTGCTCATTTTCCAGCCAGAATTCCTGCTGTCGGCATTCCCCATCTTCATGGTAAACCTTGTAAAATAAGGGAGAATAGCCATTAGTATTGAGATATAATGTGTAATAACAGCCCATAATGCAATAAATATTGATATAAAAGCATGATGCAAAATGGACGTATCACAAGGCACATATTGTATTGTTTCCATCGAGGATAAAAAGACGGGGTTTATATCATATTGCATGAGTTTATGCCTCTACATCATGTCATCTTTCTTAATGTGTTACTCTGTTCTTATGAACTTAATACTCTAGATGCAGGCAGGAGTCGGTCGATGTGTGGAGTAATAGTAGTAGATGCAGAATCATTTGATCTACTTGCCACGGATATATGCCTATATACATGATCATGCCTAGATATTATCATAACTATGCACTTTTCTATCAATTGCTCGGCAGTAATTTGTTCACCCACCATAATATTTATGCTATCTTGAGAGAAGCCACTAGTGAAACATATGGCCCCCGGGTCTATCTTTTATCATATAAGTTTTCCATCTATCTTTTATTTGCATCTTTTATTTTCCAATCTAGATCATAAAAATACCAAAAATATTTATCTTATCTTATTATCTCTATCAGATCTCACTTTTGCAAGTTACCGTGAAGGGATTGATAACCCCTTTATCGCATTGGTTGCGAGGTTCTTGTTTGTTTGTGTAGGTGCATGGGACTTTTGAGGAGCCTCCTATTGGATCGACACCTTGGTTCTCAAAAACTGAGGGAAATACTTACGCTACTTTGCTACATCACCCTTTCCTGTTCAAGGGAAAACCAACGCAGTGCTCAAGAAGTAGCAAGAAGGATTTCTGGCACCGTTGCCGGGGAGGTCTTCACTCAAGTCAAGACATACCAAGTACCCATCACAAACTCATCGCCCTCGCATTACATTATTTGCCATTTTCCTCTCGTTTTCCTCTCCCCCACTTCACCCTTGCCATTTTATTCGCCCTCTCTTTCCCAATCTTCTCTCTCTCGCTTGCCTTTTTGTGTGCTTGTGTGTTGGATTATTTGTCACGATGGCGCAAGATAATACCAAATTGTGTGACTTTTCCAATACCAATAATAGTGATTTCCTTAGCACTCCGATTGCTCCTCTTAATGATGTTAAATCTTGTGAAATCAATGTTGCTTTATTGAATCTTGTTATGAAAGATCAATTCTCCGGCCTTCCTGGTGAAGATGCAGCTACTCATCTAAACAACTTTGTTGATTTGTGTGATATGCAAAAGAAGAAAGATATGGATAATGATATTGTTAAACTGAAGTTATTTCCGTTTTCACTTAGAGATCGTGCTAAAACTTGGTTTTCGCCTTTGCCTAAGAATAGTATTGATTCGTGGAATAAGTGCAAAGATGCTTTTATCTCTAGGTATTTTTCCTCCCGCTAAGATCATCTCTCTTAGGAAAGATATTATGAATTTTAAACAACTTGATCATGAGCATGTTGCCCAATCTTGGGAAAGAATGAAATTAATGATTCGCAATTGCCCTACTCATGGTTTGAACTTATGGATGATCATACAAAATTTTTATGCCGGATTGAATTTTGCTTCTAGAAATCTTTTAGATTCGGTTGCGGGAGGCACTTTTATGGAAATCACCTTAGGAGAAGCTACTAAACTCCTTGATAACATTATGGCTAATTATTCTCAATGGCACACCGAAAGATCTACTAGTAAAAAAGTGCATGCTATAGAAGAAATTAATGTTTTGAGTGGAAAGATGGATGAACTTATGAAATTGTTTGCTACTAAGAGTGCTCCTATTGATCCTAATGATATGCCTTTGTCTACTTTGATTGAGAATAATAATGAATCTATGGATGTGAATTTTGTTGGTAGGAATAATTTTGGTAAAAATGTTTATAGAGGAAACTTTAATCCTAGACCGTTTCCTAGTAATTCCTCTAATAATTATGGTAATTACTACAACAACTCTTATGGAAATTTTAATAAGATGCCCTCTGATTTTGAGAATAGCGTTAAAGAATTTATGATCTCTCAAAAGAATTTTAATGCTTTGCTTGAAGAAAATTTGCTTAAAGTTGATGAATTGGCTAGGAACGTTGATAGACTTTCGCTTGATGTTGATTCTTTGAAACTTAGATCTATTCCACCTAAGCATGATATCAATGAGTCTCTCAAAGCCATGAGAATTTCCATTGATGAGTGCAAAGAAAGAACTGCTAGGTTGCGTGCTAAGAAAGATTGCTTTGTAAAAGCGTGTTCTTCTAGTTTCCATGAAAATAATTATGAAGATCTAAAATTTATTGATGTATCCCCTATTAAATCCTTGTTTTGAAATATGAATCTTGATAATGATGGGACTGGAGATGAGTCAACTTTAGTTAAAAGGCGTCCCAATAATTCAGAGTTTTTAGATCTTGATGTTAAATTTGGTAAAAGTGGGATTGGAGAGGTCAAGACTCTACATAGCATTGAACCCACTACTATGGGTTTCAAGGAATTTAATTATGATAATTGTTCTTTAATAGATTGTATTTCCTTGTTGCAATACGTGTTGAATTCTCCTCATGCTTATAGTCAAAATAAAGCTTTTACCAAACATATTGTCGATGCCTTGATGCAATCTTATGAGGAAAAACTGGAATTGGAAGTTTCTATACCTAGAAAACTTTATGATGAGTGGGAACCTACTATAAAAATTAAAATTAAAGATCATGAGTGCTATGCTTTGTGTGATTTGGGTGCTAGTGTTTCCACGATACCGAAAACTTTATGTGATGTGCTAGGTTTCCATGATTTTGATGATTGCTCTTTAAACTTGCACCTTGCGGATTCCACCATTAAGAAACCTATGGGAAGGATCAATGATGTTCTTATTGTTGCAAGAATTATGTGCCGATAGATTTTATCGTTCTTGATATAGATTGCAATCTTTCATGTCCTATTATTCTTGGTAGACCTTTCCTTAGAACAATTGGTGCAATTATTGATATGAAGGAAGGGAATATTAGATTCCAATTTCCATTAAGGAAAGGTATGGAACACTTTCCAAGATAGAAAGTCCAATTACCTTATTGATCTATCATGCGAGCTACTTATGAATTGAATGCCAAAGATGGTACTACTTAGATCTATTCTCGCTTTTATGCCTAGCTAGGGGCGTTAAACTATAGCTTGTTGGGAGGCAACCCAATTTTATTTTTGTTTCTTGCTTTTTGCTTCTGTTTAGTAATAAATATTTCTTCTAGCTTATGTTTAGATGTGTTTTCATGTTTTAATTAGTGTTTGTGCCAAGTAGAACCTATACGATAACCTACGGTGATAGTTAATTTGATTCTGCTAAAAAACAGAAACTTTTGCGCGCATGAAAATAATTTTAGTAAATCACAGAAATGTGCTTTTGCGTTGATTATTTTTGTAGTAGATCAATAGACAAATTTCCCAAGACTTCCTATTTGGGTAGGATTTTTATAGTTCTAGAAGTATTCGAAAGTTACAGATTGCTTCGGACTGTTCTGTTTTTGACAGATTCTGTTTTTTGTGTGTTGTTTGCTTATTTCGATGCATCTATGGCTAGTATCAGGGGGTATGAACCATAGAGAAGTTGGAATACAGTAGGTTTAACACCAATATAAATAAAGAATGAGTTCATTACAGTACCTTATGTGGTGGTTTTTCTTTCTTGCACTAACGGAGCTTATGAGATTTCCTGTTGAGTTTTGTGTTGTGAAGTTTTCAAGTTTTGGGTAAAGATTTGATGGACTATGGAATAAGGAGTGGCAAGAGCCTAAGCTTGGGTATGCCCATGGAAGCTCAAGATATTCAAGGATAACCAAAATCCTAAGCTTGGGGATGCCCCAGAAGGCATCCCCTCTTTCGTCTTCGTCTATCGGTAACTTTACTTGGAGCTATATTTTTATTCGCCACATGATATGTGTTTTGCTTGGACCGTCTTGTATGATATTAGTCTTTGATTTTTAGTTTATCACAATCATTCTTGCTGTACACACCTTTTGGGAGAAACCCACATGATTTGGAATTTATTAGAATACTCTATGTGATTCACTTATATCTTTTGAGCTAGATAGTTTTGCTCTAGTACTCCACTTATATCTTTTAGAGCATGGCGGTGGTTTAATTTTATAGAAATTGTCGACCTATCATGCTTCACTTATATTATTTTGAGAGTCTTTTAGAACAGCATGGTATTTGCTATGGTTATAAAATTGGTCCTAGAATGATGGGCATCCAAGTTGGGTATAATAAAAACTATCATAGGAAGTGAATTGGATGCTATGATCAATTTGATGCTTGATAATTGTTTTGAGATATGGAGGTGGTGATATTAGAGTCATGCTAGTTGGGTAATTGTGAATTTAAAGAATACTTGTGTCGAAGTTGGCAAGTCCCGCAGCATGCATGTATGGTAACCGTTGTGTAACAAATTTGAAACACGAGGTGTTCTTAGATTGTCATCCTTATGAGTGGCGGTCGGGGACGAGCGATTGTCATTCTTATGAACTTAACACTTTAGATGCAGGCAGGAGTCGGTCGATGTGTGGAGTAATAGTAGGAGATGCAGAACTGTTTCGATCTACTTGTCACGGACGTGATGCCTATATACATGATCATGCCTAGATATTCTCATAACTATGCACTTTTCTATCAATTGCTCGACAGTAATTTGTTCATCCACCATAATACTTATGCTATCTTGAGAGAAGACACTAGTGAAACCTATGCCCCCCGGGTCTATCTTTTATATAATATAAGTTTTCCATCTATCTTTTATTTGCATCTTTTATTTTCCAATCTATATCATAAAAATACCAAAAATATTTATCTTATCTTATTATCTCTATCAGATCTCACTTTCGCAAGTTACCGTGAAGGGGTTGACAACCCCTTTATCACATTGGTTGCGAGGTTCTTGTTTGTTTGTGTAGGTGCGTGGGACTTTTGAGGAGCCTCCTACTGGATTGATACCTTGGTTCTCAAAAACTGAGGGAAATACTTACGCTACTTTGCTGCATCACCCTTTCCTCTTCAAGGAAAAACCAACGCAGTGCTCAAGAGGTAGCAAGGGCGTGCATAATTTTCTTGAAGTGGCTAAGGCAAACAAGCAGAATCATTTTATGTGTTGTCCATGCCCTATATGTGGGAATACAAAGTCTTACTCTAACTCAAAAATCCTTCACACCCACCTGCTTTATAAGGGTTTCATGCCACACTATAATGTTTGGACCAAGCACGGATAAAGAGGGGTTATGATGGAAGACAGCGAAGAAGAAGAAGATGACGACGACAACTATGTGCCCCCTGAATACGGTGATGCTGCAATGGGGGAAGCTGAAGATCAAGAGGAACAAGACGATGTGCTTGATGACGATCTTCGTGTTGGGGAACGCAGCATGCAATTTAAAAAAAAATCCTACGATCACGCAAGATCTATCTAGGAGATGCATAGCAATGAGAGGGGGAGAGTGTGTCCACGTACCCTCATAGACCGAAAGCGGAAGCATTAGCATAACACGGCTGATGTAGTCGAACGTCTTCTCGATTCAACCGATCAAGCACCCACCTCCGAGTTCTGCACACGTTCATCTCGATGATGTCCCTCAAAATCTTGATCCAACAAAGTGTCGAGGGAGAGTTTTGTCAGCACGATGGCTTGGTGACAGTGATGGTGAAGTAATCCGCGCAGGGCTTCGCCTAAGCACTACGACAATATGACTGGAGGAGTAAATGGTGGAGGGGGGCACCGCACATGGCTAAGAACAATTGTTGTGCTTTGGGGTGTGAGGGAGTCCTAGATTCGGGGGTATCCGGACAGCCGGACTATATACTTTGGCCGGACTATTGGACCGTGAAGACACAAGACTCAAGACTTCATCCCGTGTCCGGATGGGACTCTCCTTTGCATGGAAGACAAGCTTGGCAATCCGGATAATAGATTTCCTTCTTTGTAACCGACTATGTGTAAACCGTGGCCCTCTCCTGTGTCTATATAAACCGGAGGGTTTAGTCCTTAGAGGCAGAATCATAATCATCATAGGCTAGCTTCTAGGGTTTAGCCTCTACAATCTCGTGGTAGATCAACTCTTGTAATATTCATATCATCAATATCAATCAAGCAGGAAGTAGGGTTTTACCTCCATCAAGAGGGCCCGAACCTGGGTAAAACATCGTGTCCCTTTCCTCCTGTTACCATTAGCCTTAGATGCACAGATCGGGATGCCCTACCCGAGATCTGCCGGTTTTGACACCGACATTGGTGCTTTCATTGAGAGTTCCTCTGTGTCGTCGCTGTAGGGCTTGATGGCTCCTTCAATCATCAACAACAACACGGTCCAGGGTAAGACTTTTCTCCCTGGACAGACCTTCGTGTTCGGCGGCTTCGCACTGCCCGCCAATTCGCTTGGCCATCTGGAGCAGATCGACTGCTACGCCCCTGGCCATCAGGTCAGCTTCGGAAACTTGAACTACATAGTTGATATCTGCGGAGACTTGATCTTCGATGGATTTGGGCCTACGCCAGGAGCGCCGAACAGTCATGACGAGCACGGCTTAGGCCTGCTGTCTGATAATACTCGGGATATCGCACCTGCAGGAGCTCCGGACCTAAATCCGGGGCAGATCCCGTCGTCCAAGGACGTTTGGATGGAACCCGCCCCGGAGGCCGCACACTCATCGGCGGTAGAGCCGAGCACAGGCTTCACCCCCAAGGAAGCCTGTGTCGCCGGACCCCCGGACTCGTGTCCGACTATAGGTTCCAGTACACGCACCCCCGAGCCCGCCGAATCTGGTTGGGCTCCGGTAATGGAGTTCACCGCTGCGGATATCTTCCAGTACTCGCCCTTTGGTGACATGCTGAACTCATTAAAATCTCTCTCTTTGTCAGGAGACTCTAGGTCGAACTATGTCCGGCTCAAGGGGGAAGAAGGTGACGAAGAAATTCGTTGCCCACCCACCACCCACTTCATAGCCACTGTCGACGATGTATCAGACATGCTTGACTTCGACTCCGATGATACCGACGGTATGGACATCGGCGCAGGAGACGATTCAGAACCACCACCAACGGGGCGCTGGACTGCCACCTCGTCATATGATATATACATGGTGGATACGCCTAAGGAGGACAACGGCGACAAACCGGAGGATAAACCCCCGGACAAAAGCCAAAACGACGGTGCAGACGACACTCCAAGTCCAGCAACAGTAAAAATAGTGATAACAACGCTAGAAAGATCGACACCCCAGTCAACTCCGAGGGCAACAACGACCATATGGACCCAGCAATGGAGCAGGATGAGCCAGGTCACGCCGAACATAGCCCGGAGCGGACGCCCGATCATAGTGATCCCGAGGGACGAACTCATCAAACTGCCCCGGGACAAGAGCACAGTCCGGACGATGATGCATTCATCATCCCGGAAACATGTTTGGAACGAGATAACCTCCACAGAAGGCTTATGGCCACTGCGAGAAGTCTAAAGAAGCAGAAGCAAAGGCTTAAGGCCGCACAGGAAATGCTCAATCGCAGATGGAATAAAGTGCTAGACACTGAAGAAAAGTACGGCGACGATCGCCACACAAAGAGCTATCCAAAACGCAAGCTGCTGCCAGAATTCGACGATGAGGCCATTCCACCGAAGAACAATACGGCCAGGAGGCCGGGCAAACCACTTCGCAACTACAATAGAGCAGCTACCGCCGTCGCACGCGATTTATGTGAGCTCCTGGATAAAAAGGCCGGCGCGACCAGGTCCATGTATGGATCTAGAGGACACGCCCCAGCGTAGGACTATGGTCACCAAAACGATCAGACTAATTGAATACCAGTTTGGAATCAGCACTGGATACAACAACAGCCAACGGCATGCCACAACACGTCCAGATACAGAGGGGCTGCTCACCCTCTATGCTTCACCGAAGAGGTGCTGGACCACGAATTTCCACAGGGTTTTAAACCTGTGAACATAGAGGCATATGACGGAACGACAGACCCCGGGGTCTGGATTAAGGATTTTATCCTGCATATCCACATGGATTGTGGGGACGACCTCCACGCCATCAAATACCTTCCCCTCAAGTTGAAGGGACCAGCTCGACACTGGTTGAAAAGCCACCCTGAAAATTCAATCGGAAGTTGGGAGGAACTCGAGGATGCTTTCAGGGCCAATTTTCAAGGGACCTATGTCCAGCCTCTGGACGCAGATGATTTAAGTCACATAATTCAACAGCCCGGAGAGTCCGCCCGCAAGCTTTGGAACAGATTCCTCACTAAGAAGAATCAAATTGTCGATTATCCGGACGCTGAAGCCTTAGCGGCCTTCAAACACAGCATCCGGGACGAGTGGCTCGCCAGACACCTCGGCCAAGAAAAGCCGAGGACAATGGCAGCCTTAACAAGCCTTATGACCCGCTTTTGCGTGGGTGAAGATAGCTGGTTGGGCCGTAGAGGCACCAGCGACCCAAGTACATCCGAAATCAGGGATGGCAACGGGAAGCCACGGCGCAATAAAAACAAACGTCAAAACAAGGAAGAAAGTCCGGACAACACAACGGTCAACGTCGGATTCAGGGGCTCTCGACCCGGTCAACAAAAGAAGCCATTTAAAGGCGGCAAAGAGGGACCATCCGACCTGAACAAAGTCCTAGACAGACTGTGCCAAATTCATGGCACCCCCGAAAAACCTGCAAACCACACTCACAGAGAATGCTGGGTCTTTAAGCAGGCCGGCAAATTAAATGCCGAACACAAGGGAAGGGAAACACCAAGCAAAGACGAGGATGAGCGTCGCCAGCCGAACACTGGGGGGCAGAAAAAATTCCCACCAGAGGTAAAAACTGTAAACATGATCCACGCGACTCACATATCCACGAGAAGGCGCGAACGCGCGCTTAGAGACGCACACGCTATAAAGCCCGTCGCCCCCAAGCTTAACCGCTGGTCGGCCTGCCCGATCACCTTCGATCACAGGGACTACCCGACTGGTATGCGGCACGGAGGATCAGCTGCCTTGGTGCTTGACCCAATAATTGATGGATACCATCTCACTCGCGTCCTCATGGACGGCGGCAGTAGTCTTAACCTAATATACCAGGACACTCGCAGGATGGGGATAGACCCATCCAGAATCAGCCAAAGTAACACCACCTTTGAAGGGGTGATACCAGGCGTCGAAGCCCACTGCAGGGGCTCCCTCGTACTAGAGGTGATATTTGGCTCCCCAGGCAACTTCAGAAGTGAAGAACTAGGCTTCGCCATCGCCCCCACCAAAGTGGTTATCACGCATTGCTCGGGAGAACGACCTTTGCCTGCTTCAACGCAGTACCGCACTACGCCTACCTTAAACTCAAGATGTCTGGTCCACGCGGCGTCATCACCGTTAACGGAAATACAGAGCGTTCCCTACGCGCCGAAGAGTATGCGACGGCTCTAGCAGCCAGACTCTAAGCGGCCTCTAATATATGAACGCATGATTGGTTGTTAAGACCACGGGCACGGTTAGACGAGTCCGATAGCCCGGATAAACATGAGCTGGGCACTACACATGTAATCCCATAGAGGACACCAGGGGCTTCAAATATTCAATAAAGCCCACCTGTTTGCTTGACCCTATTAATAGGCCAGTGTCTTACACCTCTGCTATTCATTGACAATAGTCAACTCTTCGCACGCTTATGTCATACTCTTCTACATGAGTTTTCCTTTTTACAGACATCATTTGTGCGATACCCTCCCAGGACACGACACAACGGAGACAAAGGTGCAGACGTGCAACAGGGCCCCGCTCAAAGGTTTCTCTTTAGATTAAGCCCCTGTGTAAACCCTCTTTATTGTCTTTTGTTGCTTACATATCCCATGGGTACTAAACCCACAGAGGATACTGCCGTTATTGGCATTTCGCCACGGCAGACTAATGCACGTACCTGGAACTACAGGGTTCATAATAAAGGGCGTTACTCAGCCCAGTATATGTTATAAAGTCCGAATACCTTTGGGAGTGTTCGGCGTCGTGAGTTTGGCCTTATATGCATCAGCTCCGAATCATGTCTTCGGTCAAATGTTGGGTTTGCCCGGCTCCTGGGTTTGCCGCCTTACGTTCCGTTCTTATCGGCTAAGGCGGCCAAAGGAGAACTACTGCGATTGTGCCCCGGTTATTCCGGATGAGCGCTTCAGTAGAGAAAGCCGAAAACTGACTGTCATGATATAGCGAGAGACTGTTCAACCACTCAAAGACTTATCGGAATCTTTAGGATTCCCCCGCATTAACGAAGGACCATTTCCCGGTCATGTACACACGCACCCGTATTCGGATGCACGCAAAGGTACCAGGGGCTACATAGTAGCCCCACCGTCAAACTCCTATGGCTAAGTGAAAGTGTTACAGCTATATAGTCCAGTTGCCTAGTTTGACGTGCGATCACCTCCTTAATGGACCAAGACGTTGGATTAAGTGTGATTACGCATATTTTTCGCGAAAACCCCCGCATTGTATGCGTGGGGGCTGAAGCTAACAACTGCTAACTTTCAGATTACACATATACATAAAACGGCCGCACAGGAGGCACAATAGCACTTTCGGGCAAAAAGTATAAACATAGCCTCCATAATTACAACAAAATTGTTTTTCCAATGAAACGATTTGTCATTCAAACATGACATTCTTCGAACACTGAGCCTCCATCAAGCGAGCACCTTCTGTTACCTGCTCCAAGTAGAGCTCGGCCGGATCCTAGCCTCCCGCCGGATTCTGGGTCACAACGATGGTGGCCTCCATGTCTGTCCAATATGCTTTAATGCGGGCAAGAGCCATCCGTGCACCCTATATGCACGCCGGCCTCTTCATGGCATCGATCCACGATACGGCACCAAGGAATTGTTGCACTAAACAAAAATAACTGTCCGGCTTAGGCTCCTTCGGCCATAGGTGGTCTATTACAGACCGCATTGCAAGGCCGGACAACCTATGGAGCTCGGCCACAGCAGCCATCCTCTCACTCAATGGCAATGGGCGCGTCGGAGCATTGAATTGCGACCAAAACAACTTCTCCGCTTCATTATCTTTTTGATCCTCGAAAAACTTGGCCGCATCAGCCATACTCTTCGCCAAATCCGCATATGCGTCTGCAGGGCTCCAGCGTCGGTCCAGAGGAGCATACTTTGGATCCAAAAACTTCATCCGCAACAAATAAGGGTTTCCAGCCGCGATTTCTCCGGCCCCTCGAAGCTCCTCCCGCGCATCCCTAATATCGGAACGCGTCTCCTTGGCCGCATCAAGGGCCTTCTCCAGGTTAGCCTTATTCACTTGATTTTCTTTTTCAAGAAGCTCATACCGGTTGGCGGCGTTTTTTAGCTCCACAGCCATTTCGGCTATTTGGTCTTTGCTTCGGCGATGAGCAGCCTGTTCGGCTCTCAACTCTTCGGCCGCCTTTAGGGCAGCCGCAATGCTAGCCCGGGCCTGTTCCTTGGCCAGGGCAAGTTCGGCCCTCAGGGCCTCCACGGCAGCAGCTCCGTCTACAGTCCAAGTATAACAAATCAACATTATGCTCCCCTTAATTTTTCCCATAACAAATAAAGAAGGCAGAGCACATACCTTGTGACTCATTAAGCCGCTCATTCACAAGTGTGATATCGGCATCAATAACTCCAATCTGACACCTCAGTTCGTCGACTTCAACGGACCGGTCGGCTGCCGGACCCTTAGCCACCTGTGCATAAACACAGTATGATCATTACTCAACGATGTGATCCTCCGTTTGCCGCCTTGGGCTGGCAACCAGAGTCTCAGGGGCTACTATCCATATGGAGCACACCTACCGCGTGCGCCATAATCAAGAATTACGTATCTCGTTACATACCTCAAATCCTCTGAGCAGGCTCGTAAAAGCTTCATTCAACCCACTCGTGGCGGATGAAATCTTCTCAAGCACCATGCTCATTAATGAGCGGTGATCCTCCGAGAGAGCAGCTCTCTCCAGAAGACCCGTCAGCGTATCCGGCCATTCGCCGAACTGTGCCGGACCTTTCTTAGCACCCCCCGTGGGAGCCGAATGCTCTGGGCTTTGGGTGGCTGAAGTACTAGCTTCTGGCCTCGACAAATCCGTATTCCTCCGTGACGACACCTCGGGGTCACCCACCCCATGAGGCGGAGAGGCTGGTGGGGTTTCACTCTCCATCATCTCCGGAAGAAGATCCCCCGAAGACGAGCTCTGTCAAGAAGAGCTGCTAGTCGGACTGCAAAAAAGAGATCCTGGTTATTGTTCTCGGGGGAGGAAGCAGTAGCTCTATATTTACGATTAACTTACAGCTCGGCTGAGGGCTGGCCCGTTTGCGGGCATGGCGTGGTAAGAACGCCCTCCGGGGCAGGGCCCCCTGGTGAAGTTTTCTTCCCTTGCTTGGGCACCTCCGTCTCCAAGTCTTCGGAGGTGGCCCTTTTCTTCCCGCGAGGGGAGGAGACCTTAGGTTCCCCTCCCCGACTATCCTCCTTTGGGGAGGTAACAATTCCCTCGGTTTGGATGAGCAATGTGTGAAGTTCTGCTTCTCTGTTCTTCCCCTCGTCTTTCCCCGAGGGCACTTTACTTAGCACACGACCAAGCATCTTGGCTATGGCGGGACTAGGCGAGCCTTCGGGAAGTGGCGCCGGACACCTGATTCTCTCTGCCTTGTTGAGCCATTCCTGGCCATGGAGGATTTTCAGAATAATGTTATGATAACTATAAACAAAGTGTTCAGCTTTTGGGTTACTTACTTGGGTATCTGGGCGATTGCAGCTCAGGCCCGCATCCTCGGTGGTGTCCGGACACTTTAGTTGTGGTCCGAAGAATAACTTACACATCCCTTCGAGCGTCACGCCGAAGAAGTGCAGAATAGTCCGCGGACCTTCCGGATTAAACTCCCACATCCGGAGAGGCCGGCGTTTGCACGGCAACATCCGTCGGACCAGCATTACCTGAATTATGCTGAGAAGGCTAATGTCCCTCTCAAGATGCTCCTGGATGCGGCTCTGCAAGGTCAGTACATCATTAGCGGGCCCCCAATCCTGTCCTACATTGGCCCATGACGCCAGTTGAGGCGGAGGGCCCGAACGGAAGTCGGGGGCAGCCACCCACTTTGTGCCTCTGGGAGCCGTGACGTAAAACCACCTCCACTGCCATAGATCAGACACTTCTGGGAAGGAGTGAGGGAGTCCTAGACTAGGGGGTGTCCGAATAGCCGAACTATCATCATCAGCCGGACTCCAGGACTATGAAGATACAAGATTGAAGACTTTGTCCCGTGTCCGGATGGGACTTTCCTTGGCGTGGAAGGCAAGCTTGGCGATACGGATATGTAGATCTCCTACCATTGTAACCGACTCTGTGTAACCCTAGCCCTCTCCGGTGTCTATACAAACCGGAGGGTTTTAGTCCGTAGGACATAACAACAATCATACCATAGGCTAGCTTCTAGGGTTTAGCCTCCTTGATCTCGTGGTAGATCCACTCTTGTACTACCCATATCATCAATATGAATCAAGCAGGAGTAGGGTTTTACCTCCATCTAGAGGGCCCAAACCTGGGTAAAAACATCGTGTCCCTCGTCTCCTGTTACCATCCGCCTAGACGCACAGTTCGGGACCCCCTACCCGAGATCCGCCGGTTTTGACACCAACATTGGTGCTTTCATTGAGAGTTCCTTTGTGTCGTCACCGATAGGCTTGATGGCTCCTTCGATCATCAACAACAACGCGGTCCAGGGTGAGACTTTTCTCCCCGGACAGATCTTCATATTCGGCGGCTTTGCACTGCGGGCCAATTTGCTTGGCCATCTGGAGCAGATTGAAAGCTACGCCCCTGGCCATCAGGTCAGATTTGGAAGTCTGAACTTCACGACCGACATCCGCAGAGACTTGATCTTCGATGGATTCGAGCCACAGCCGAGCGCGCCGCACTGTCACGATGGGCATGACTTAGCTCTGCTGCCGGACAGTGCCCTAGAGGCCGCACACGAGTCCGCTCCGATCCTCAATTCGGAGCCGGCTGCGCAGATCAAGGACGGGTGGCTAGACACCGCCTCGGGGGCTGCTACATCTACGACGATGGAGCCAAATACCGACCTTGTCCCTTGTGAGGCTCGTGACTCCGAGGTGCCGGACTCCTCGCCGGACTCCGAACCTCCCGCGCCCCCTCCAATCCAATCCGATTGGGCGCCGATCATGGAGTTCACCGATGCGGACATCTTTCAACACTCACCTTTTGGCGACATCCTGAATTCGCTAAAGTATCTCTCGTTATCAGGAGAGCCCTGGCCGGACTGCGGTCAGGATGGTTGGGATGCGGACGACGAAGAAATTCAAAGCCCACCCACCACCCACTTTGTAGCCACTGTCGACGATCTAACCGACATGCTAGACTACGACTCCGAAGACATCGACGGTATGGACGACGATGCCGGAGACGACCAAGAACCAGCGCCTACGGGGCACTAGAAGACCACCTCGTCATACGACATATACATGGTGGACATCCCAAAGCATGGGAATGGCGAGGATGCAGCGGAGGAAGACTCCTCCAAGAAACAGCCCAAGCGCCAGCGTCAGTGGAGCCGCTCTAAATCCCGCCACAGCAAGAATGGAGATTCCGGCACCGGAGATAATAACACCCCAGAGAGTGCCGAAGACAACCCCCTCCAGCAAGATTCAGCGCAGGAGGACGAAGAAGCCAGCCCTCATGAGAGAGCGGCAGACGATGAGGTAGAGGATGATAATTACATGCGTCCCTCCGGAGACGAGGCAAGCCTCGACGATGACGAATTCATCGTGCCTGAGGATCCCGTCGAACAAGAGCATTTTAAACGCAGGCTTATGGCCATAGCGAACAGCCTCAAGAAAAAGCAGCAACAGCTTAAAGCTGATCAAGATCTGCTAGCCGACAGATGGACTGAAGTCCTTGCGGCCGAAGAACATGAACTCGAACGCCCCTCCAAAAGCTACCCCAAACGCATGTTGCTCCCCTGATTAGAGGAGGAGGCATATAAACCTGCATCACCAGTGCACAATACGGCTGACCGACCACGTCGTGGCCGCGACGGAGAGGCCTCTAGGCCTCCCACCAGAACTGTACCCCGGCACCGCTCGAAAAGTATGAAGCCACGGGGGAATGCGCCGGACTTGCGAGACATATTGGAGGATAAGGCAAGACAATCAAGATCGATCTACGGATCGCTTGGGCGCCCCACGATGCGCGACGACGACCGTCGCGCCGGATACAACAACTCCGGCCGGGCCGAACACAGTAGACAAAGCTCGCTTGAGCTACCTCGTGATATAGCCCAATATAGAGGCGCCGCACACCCACTATGCTTCACAGACGAAGTAATGGATCATCAAATCCCCGAAGGATTTAAACCCATGAATATTGAATCCTACGATGGCACAACAGACCCCGCGGTTTGGATCGAAGACTATCTCCTTCATATCCACATGGCCCGCGGCGATGATCTTCACGCCATCAAATACCTCCCACTCAAGCTTAAAGGACCAGCTCGGCATTAGCTTAACAGCTTGCCAGCAGAATCAATTGGGTGTTGGGAGGACCTGGAAGCCGCATTTCTTGAAAACTTCCAGGGCACATATGTGCGACCACCAGACGCCGATGACCTAAGCCACATAATTCAGCAGCCAGGCGAATCGGCCACACAATTCTGGACACGGTTCTTAACAAAGAAAAATCAAATCATCGACTGTCCAGATGCAGAGGCCCTTGCAGCCTTCAAACATAACATCCGCAATGAGTGGCTTTCCCGACACCTAGGACAGGAAAAGCCGAAATCCATGGCAGCCCTCACATCACTCATGACCCGCTTCTGCGCGGGAGAGGACAGCTGGCTAGCCCGCAGTAACAACCGCAGCGAAAATTCTGGCAGTCCGGATAACAAGGACCGCAATGGCAGGTCGCGTCGCAACAAAAACAAACACCGCGTTAACGGCGATAACACTGAGGATACGGCAGTCAACGACGGATTCAGAGGCTCCAAACCCGGTCAGCGGAAAAAGCCATTCAAAAGA
The DNA here is from genome assembly GCF_002162155.2 of Triticum dicoccoides. Classification (NCBI taxonomy): domain Eukaryota; kingdom Viridiplantae; phylum Streptophyta; class Magnoliopsida; order Poales; family Poaceae; genus Triticum; species Triticum dicoccoides. The sequence goes on along the minus strand of NC_041381.1, from coordinate 318,888,129 downwards.
ACTACTCCGGGTCCGTCCAATTTGGACCGAATACTCGACCGCTCGTGCCAGATACACGGCACCCCCGAAAAGCCAGCTAATCACACCAACAGGGATTGTTGGGTATTCAAGCAGGCAGGCAAGTTAAATGCCGAAAACAATGACAAGGGGCTGCATAGCGATGACGAGGAAGAGACCCGACCGCCGAACAATAGAGGACAGAAAGGTTTCCCCCCACAAGTGCGGATGGTAAACATGATATACGCAACCCACATACCCAAGAGGGAGCGGAAGCGTGCACTCAAGGACGTATATGCGATGGAGCCAGTCGCCCCGAAGTTCAACCCATGGTCCTCCTGCCCGATCACTTTTGATCGAAGGAACCACCCCACCAATATCCGCCATGGCGGATTCACCGCATTGGTTTTAGACCCAATCGTCGATGGATTTCACCTCACCAGAGTCCTGATGGACGGCGGCAGCAGCCTGAACCTGCTTTATCAGGACACAGTGTGCAAGATGGGCATAGACCCCTCAAGGATTAAACCCACAAAGACGACCTTCAAAGGCGTCATACCAGGTGTAGAGGCCAATTGTACAGGCTCAGTCACACTGGAAGTGGTCTTCGGATCCCCGGATAACTTCCGAAGCGAGGAGTTAATCTTCGACATAGTCCTGTTCCGCAGCGGCTATCATGCTCTGCTCGGACGGACCGCGTTTGCAAAGTTCAACGCGGTGCCGCATTACGCATACCTCAAGCTCAAGATGCCAGGCCCTCGAGGAGTCATCACGGTCAACGGAAACACTGAACGCTCCCTCCGAACGGAGGAACACACAGCGGCTCTCGCTGCAGAAGTACAGAGCAGCCTCTTAAGGCAATTTTCAAGTGTGGCCGTTAAACGACCGGACACGGCCAAACGCGCCCAGAGTAACCTACAACAAGACCACCTGGCACGTTCCGAGCACGCGTAGCAATGCGGCCCCAACCCCAGCCCTTGCAAAATTGCAAGACTGGTCCTTCGCGTACACCACTACGCTCTGGAGATACCATGGGCATAGGGGGAGGGGCACGACCACGACAGGCCCAGAGCGTGGCTTAACCACACCAGGGGCTCCTAAGTGTGTCTTTCTTTTTTCCTTTTTCTTTTTTCTTTTCTACAGGACTCCGTTCAGGAGAGGCCCCGTCCGGCAGTAGACCTGCCAAACTCACAATGCAACAGCCAGGGAAGGAGAAAGGCTATGACGAACACTCGGGTGGTCTCCATTATGAGCATTATACCTGTTTTATACACCATTCCGCAGCCTACCCCTGGAGGGGGACATGTTTAATAGTCCCATCCCTTGCTTGCCGCACTATTTGTATCGTTTTGCATTCATGGCAGTATTTCTTGAATAAACAATGCATCGCTTTTTGCTTATAATTGCATTTCTTTCTTATACATATGTTCATTTATAACATGTTGCATCCGTACACTTTGGTACGGCTAAATACACCAGGGGCTTAAGTTCCCCACATTATGGTGTGATAAGTCCGAACACTTTCACAAGTGCGGCACCCCGAACTTATAGCATTATATGCATCGGCTCCGAATCATGTCTTGGGTCAATAGTTGGGTTTGCCCGGCTCCCATGTTTTGGTATCTTACGTTCCGTTGTATCGGCTAAGGTAGCACTGGGAGAACCACTGCGATTGCGCCCCAGTTGAGCTGGGCGAGCGCCTCAGTGGAGAAAGCTAAAACTAACTGTCATGATAAGGCGAGAGCTGGTCGCTGTTCGAGAGGTTTTTTCGAGTCCCTAAAGACTTATGCCGCTTAGAGCGAGGAACCGGCTTTGTCTGGCCCAGGCGTGGATAGCGCCCCGAACTCGGTTTTCCGAACACTAGGGGCTTCGCCGAAATTTAAAATTATAGAATTCTATGGCTAAGTGAGAGTGTTCAAGCATTATAAGTCCGGTTGCCTTGTTCGTTGTGTTGAGCGCCTCCCTAGATGGACCCAAAAATTGGGAACAAGAGCGCTCAAGTTTATGCTGAACACCCCAGCACTCGTGGCATGGGGGCTGAAGCCGACGACTTGCCATCTCTCAGATTAGATAAATGGCCGCACAGAAGGTAATATTTTAAATCAACAAGCGTTGCTTAGTGCATATGAACAAAGTTTTCAGCGCACAGGATAACAAAATGCGAGTCTACTCAAATATTACATCTTTGGAGCACTCACCCGCAATCATGCAGGCACCCTTCAGGACACTCTTATAATACATTTCGGGCGTGCGATACTCCTTGCCCGTCGGTGGCGCGTCCGCCACAAGCTTCTCAGCATCCATCCTGCCCCAGTGCACCTTTGCACGGGCAAGGGCCCGACGGGCACCTTCAATGCAGGCGGAGTGCTTGACGACTTCAACCCAGGGACACGCATCCACCAGCCGCCGCACCAGGCCGAAGTAGCTCCCAGGCATGGCCTCCTTGGGCCACAGCCGAACTATGAGGCCCTTCATGGCCTGTTCGGCCACCTTGTGGAGCTCGACCAGCTGCTTCAGCTGGTCGCTAAGGGGCACCGGATGTCCGGCCTCAGCATACTGAGACCAGAAGACCTTCTCCGTCGAGCTCCCCTCCTCGGCCCGGTAGAATGCGGCAGCATCGGACACGCTGCAGGGCAGATCTGCGAACGCTCCTAGAGAGCTCCGAATTCGGGTAAGTAATAGGTAATTCACATTCACATGCTTGCTTTGCATGAAAAATGCCTTACCCGCTGCTATCTTCTTCAACGCCTCGATTTCCTGGAGGGCCTTGCGGGCTTTGGCCTTAGCGGCTTTGGCACTCTCAAGAGCCGATGCAAGCTCGGACTCTCAAGTCTTTGAGTCGCGCTCCAAACTCTCATGTTTTTCCACGAGAGCCTGGAGCTCTTGCTGCACCTCCGCCACCCGCGCCTCCTGCTTCTCTCACTCAGCTCGTTCCGCGGCCGCATTGCATTCAGCCGCGGACACTGCCTCCTTCAGGGTCGCCAGCTCGTTTGTGGCCCCTGTAGTACCCATGTTATCTTTGTTATTTTCTCTTGCAACCAAATCCTTTTCTGTAAGGTACAACTTTAATAAGGTGTTACTCACCTTCCTTGTCCTCGAGCTGCTTCTTGGCACGGCCGAGCTCGCTCTCGGACCGCTCGAGGCTTTGCTTCAAAGCATTGACCTCCGCAGTCAGTGCGGCAGAGGTCAGCAGCGCAGCCTGCAATCCCATATTGACATATTTTTTTAGACTCCTGCGTATATCTTTTTAGATCCTCAGTCCGGCTTTTCTTTCCGAACACCGAACTGAGCATGAGGGGCTATTGTCTATGCGGTATTATATTACACATCTTAAATTTTTTACCTCAAAGCCTGTTAGAAGGCTGCTGCATGCTTCGGTCAGGCCGCTCTTGGCAAGCTGAACCTTCTGAATCACCGCACTCATGACAGTGCGGTGTTCTTCTTCGATGGAAGCGCCGTTGAGCGCCTCCAGCAAGTTATCCGGCGCCTCCGGTTGGACGGAGGCCACCAGCATCACAGTCTTGCCCTTCTTACGAAGGGGCCGCTCGCCGGACTCCGGAACCACTACAGGTTCCGGTGCGGAGTCCGGTGCAAAGTCCGGGAGGTTGCCCTGCGGCACCTTCGGGGCCTCCTCCTCCTGGCGGGTCCCTTCCTGGGATCCCACCTCAACGTCGTCAGTGTCATGAGGGGTGGAGGCGGTCGAAAGAGAATCCATATCCGACGTGCCCAAGGACCCGCTCAACGAAGCGGGAAGATCATCCTTGGCTGGACTACAGGTTGTATGCGGCATTAGAAAGACACCGCGTGGCAGAAAGAAAAATTATAAATCATCCAGGAGTCCAGATACTTACGATCTTGCCAGGGGATTGGCCCTTGAGGGCCACTCCTCGTCGCCATCGCCGACGCTGGCGGAGCAGTCCGGGGGAAGGGTCCTTCCCTTCTTAGACCCTTCGGCCTCCCTCGTTGGGGAGGCCTTCCTATTCTTCTCTCCCCCCGCTGGGGGAGAGGCCTCTTTCTTCTCCTCCTCGTCCTCGTGGGAGGAGTCCACCTCGGAGTCATCGGACGATGAGTCCGATACCACCTGACGCCGGGAACTCCTTCGGGTTCCCGTGGCCTTCTTCTTGGCCTTCTTCTCCGGCACCACGTAAAGTGCCGGGAACAGCAGCCCCGTCAAACGGGTGTCCGCTGGGTCTTCTGGAAGAGGAGCCGGACAGCTAACCTGTCCGGACGTCTTCTGCCAGTCCTGTTAAAGGTATTGGGAGTTTAGATCCCGCATAGAGTCAAACTATGAAAAGCAAGTGTCCCATAAAGGATAACATAGCTTACCTCGCCAGCCAGACGCTGCATGCTGAATCCGCGATCTTCGGTAGCGGATGCGGGAGCTTCGGCGCCCTTGAACAGCACCCTCCAGGCAGCTTCATACGTAGTGTCGAAGAGCCCGCTCAAAGTCCGGTGCTGTGCCGGATCAAACTCCCACAAATTGAAGTCCCGTTGCTGGCAGGGGAGAATCCGACGGACGAGCATGACCTGGATCACGTTGACAAGCTTGAGCTTCTTGTTCACCAGGGTCTGGAGACAGGACTGGAGTCTGGTCAGCTCTTCCGAACTACCCCATAGCAAGCCCTTCTCTTTCCAGGAGGTGAGCTGCATGGGGATGCCAGATCTAAATTCGGGGGCCGCTGCCCATTTAGGGTCACGCGGCTCGGTGATGTAGAACCACCCCGATTACCACCCTTTAACGGATTCCACGAAGGCACCCTCGAGCCAAGCGACGTTGGGCATTTTGCCCACCATGGCGCCTCCGCACTCCGCTTGGCTACCCTTCACAACCTTCGGCTTGACATTGAAGGTCTTTAGCCACAAGCCGAAGTGGGGCTGGATGCAGAGGAAGGCCTCACACACGACGATAAACGCCGTGATATTAAGGATGAAATTCGGGGCCAGATCGTGGAAATCCAGGCGGTAGTAGAATATGAGCCCCCGGACAAAGGGGTGGAGTGGGAAGCCCAGTCCATGGAGGAAGTGGGGAAGGAATACGACCCTCTCATGGGGCCTGGGGGTGGGGATGAGCTGCCCCTCGTCGGGGAGCTGATGCGCGATGTCGCTGGACAGATATCCGGCGTTGCGCAGTTTCTCGATGTGCCCCTTCCTAACGGAGGAGGCCATCCACTTGCCTCCCGCTCCGGACATGGATGGAGAAGGTCGAGGTGAGATGTGCGGACTTGGGCGCTGGAGCTCGAGTGCGCGGAGATGGATAGGCAAAGGAGGAAGAAGGCGTAGGTAAAAAGGTGGATCCTTATCCCCTTATATATGGGCGGACGAAAACTATGCATCCCCACCTGCCTGGTAAAACTCGCTTATCTCCCAAGTGCCACAATCAACGGCGCGGTTGGGTTACCCACGTCTGTATTGATGGGAATCCCGGAATAAGGGGAACACGATCTCTGCTTCGACAAGACGTGCCAAGGAAACCGCTTCGCTAAACGCGCTGAGGTGGTATAATAAAAACGATTCAAGTAAAGGCTTGGTAGTGGTGTGACGTCACGCCACAAAATACGTCAGCAGATTGAACTTGTGTAAATATTATTCTCTCTACGGTGGTATGTGGAATTTATTTTATAGAACCGGACACTATCCTGGTGTTCACAATCTTCTATGAATTATTCGGAGGAGGAACCCGCCCTGCAATGCCAATGACAATATGCGCGCCGGACTCATCGCCATTGAAGCCTGGTTCAGGGGCTACTGAGGGAGTCCTGGACTAGGGGGTGTCCGGATAGCCGAACTATCATCATCGGCCAGACTCCAAGACTATGAAGATACAAGATTGAAGACTTCGTCCCGTGTCCGGATGGGACTTTCCTTGGCGTGGAAGGCAAGCTTGGCGATACGGATATGTAGATCTCCTACCATTGTAACCGACTCTGTGTAACCCTAGCCCTCTCCGGTGTCTATATAAACCGGAGGGTTTTAGTCCGTAGGACATAACAACAATCATACCATAGGCTAGCTTCTAGGGTTTAGCCTCCTTGATCTCGTGGTAGATCCACTCTTGTACTACCCATATCATCAATATAAATCAAGCAGGAGTAGGGTTTTACCTCCATCGAGAGGGCCCGAACCTGGGTAAAAACATCGTGTCCCTCGTCTCCTGTTACCATCCGCCTAGACGCACAGTTCGGGACCCCCTACCCGAGATCCGCCGGTTTTGACACCGACAAGGAGCCCTTCGGCCATGGGGCGTCGGCATTCCTTCTTATTACAGCTCCACCGCACTCCGCGTGTCGCCCCTCAATCATCTTTGGCTTCACATTGATGGTCTTGAGCCATAAGCCAAAGTGCAGGGTGACATGGAGAAAAGCTTCGCACACAACGATAAACGACGAGATATGAAGGATGGCGTCCGGAGCTAGATCATGAAAATCTAGCCCGTAGTAGAACATGAGCCCTCTCACGAAGGGATGAAGAGTGAAGCCTAAACCACGGAGGAAGTGAGAGACAAATACGACGCTCTCATTGGGCTGGGGAGTGGGGATGATCTGCCCTGGAGCATGGAGCCAGTGCTTGATGTTGGCAGTCAGGTATCTGACCTCCCTAAGCTTCGCAATATCCTCCTCTATGACAGAGGAAGCCATCCACCGGCCTTGAAGATTGGATTCAGACATGATTGAAGATCCGGAGGGCTTGAGCTTGGGCTTCGGGTGTTGGAACTCGAGATGAGAAAAGGCGCAAGCGTGGTAGAAAAGAGGGATAGGCCTCAGCCCCTTTATAAAGGGGGTGAATATCAAGCGTCCTTAGCATAACCACTTGGGGCTTACCTAAAAATACGGAGTCATACCAACAGGCGCCATGGGGTTGCACGCGCCCGTATTGATGGAAAATCCCGCGATAAGGGGAGCACGATCTCTGCTTTGGCAAGGTGAGCCAATAAAACTGCCTCGCGACGGGTGTCGAGGCAGGCTAAGAAAAACCGGTTCGTGTTGGGCCAGGCCACGGTGTGAGAGCACACTGTACAAAAATTGCCAGCAGATCAGATTTATGAAGTGCTATGCTCTCCACGGTGGTGTGCGGAAATTACCTCGCGAAGCTAGACACAATCCTCAATCTGTGTTGGAGTACTCGGAGATGGAACCCGCCTTGCAATGCCGAAGACAAACTGCGCGCCGGACTCATCGTCATTGAAGCCTGGTTCAGGGGCTACTGAGGGAGTCCTGGATTAGGGGGTATCCGGACAGCCGGACAATATACTTTGGCCGGACTGTTGGACCGTGAAGATACAAGACTCAAGACTTCATCTCGTGTCCGGATGGGACTCTCCTTTGGGTGGAAGACAAGCTTGGCGATCCAGATAATAGATTTCCTTCTTTGTAACTGACTCTGTGTAAACCCTAGCCCTCTCTGATGTCTATATAAACCGGAGGGTTTAGTCCTTAGAGGCAGAATCATAATCATCATAGGCTAGCTTCTAGGGTTTAGCCTCTACGATCTTGTCGTAGATCAACTCTTGTAATACTCATATCATCAATATCAATCAAGCAGGAAGTAGGGTTTTACCTCCATCAAGAGGGCCCAAACCTGGGTAAAACATCGGTCCCTTGCCTCCTGCTACCATTAGCCTTAGACGCACAGATCGGGACCCCCTACCCGAGATCCGCCGGTTTTGACACCTACAGGGTGCCCCCTGCCCCCATATATAAAGGAGGATAGGGGAGGACGCCGACACTAGGGGGCGCGCCAAGTCGGGGGAAACTCACAAGGACTCCTAGTCCTAGTCACCCCTTCCTTCTTTCGGAGGGGGAAAGGGGAAAGGAGAGGGAGATAGAGAAGGAAAGGGGGGCCGCGCCCCCTCCCCTTGTCCAATTCGGACTCTCCATGGGGGGGGGGGGGCGCCACCCCCTTGCGGGCTGCCCTCTCTCTCCCCTATGGCCCATGTGGCCCATTACTTTCCCGGGGGGTTCCGGTAACCTCCTGGTACTCCGATAAATATCCGAAACACTCGAAAAACCATTCCAGTGTCCGAATACTATCATCCAATATATCAATCTTTACCTCTCAACCATTTCAAGACTCCTCGTCATATCCGTGATCTCATCCGGGATTCCGGACAATCTTCGGTCACCAAAACACATAACTCATAATACAAATCATCATCGAACGTTAAGCGTGCGGACCCTACGGGTTCGAGAACTATGTAGCCATGACCGAGACACCTCTCTGGTCAATAACCAACAGCGGAACCTAGATGCTCATATTGTTTCCCACATATTCTATGAAGATCTTTATTGGTCGTACCATAATGACAACATACGTTATTCCCTTTGTCATCGGTATGTTACTTGCCCGAGATTTGATCGTCGGTATCTTCATACCTAGTTCAATCTTGTTACTAGCAAGTCTCTTTACTCGTTCCGTAATGCATCATCCCATAACTAACTCATTAGTCACATTGCTTGGAAGGCTTATTATGATGTGCATTATTGAGAGGGCCCAGAGATACCTCTCCAATACTCGGAGTGACAAATCCTAATCTCGATCTATGCCAACCCAACGAAACACCTTCGGAGATACCTGTAGAGCATCTTTATAATCACCCATTTATGTTGTGACGTTTGATAGCATGCAAGGTATTCCTCCGGTATTCGGGAGTTGCATATGTTGGAGATATGCCCTAGAGGCAATCATGTATGATGGTATTTCCTATGTGTTTATGAATAAAGATAGTCCTTGGACATTATCAATGATGTGTATCGGCAAGTACGTGACTTGTTTGTGGGACTATGCATTGTATGATGACTGTCCTAAAAGGTCCCTAGTCGAAAGGGCTGTGTGGACACGCAGCCGACTAGACTATCATATGACACGGTCGATGGCTTGGTCTCACTAGCCATGAAGCATTGGATGCTAACCGGATAATATGGACTTGGAAAGGTCTGGTCGGATTCGACGTAGTCGGATCCGACTCAAGATAAGGTCTGAGTCGGACAGACCCAACTATGAGACGCAGCGATATGTCATCTGTGAGTCTCAAGTACAACATACGTTCTATGTCCTAGGACCTGAGCTGGCGCATGTACTCGGGATGGTGACAGACCTGCTTTAGGCCAACAAAACGCTACTCCGTAACTGGGTAGTTACAAAGGTGGGTTTTAGGCTTGTCCAGACCCATGCTGTGAGACATGGTCGAGCAAGATGGGATTTTCCCCTCCGATTAGGAGAGATATACTCTGGTCCCCTCGTGTGATCCAACCAGGATAAGCATGGCCATGCGACAAGGATTATGAGATAATCCATTTTGTGGTCGGTATCACTGGAACGAGAAAGAGGTCGGGCTAGCACAAGGATGACAGCCTCACCTTGAGCCCGACAACATATATCATGCGGCAAAGGGAACAGAAGTGTTACACGTTGTACAGGTTCGCCTAACCAGCTTCATAGTCTGCTTCGTGGTCGGCACGCCTTGCTAGAGGCTGCTACCAACCATGCAGGTCGGAGGTGATCTAAACTGTGACCAATCTGACTTGAACCTAAGGGGTCGCACACTTAAGGGAAGGAACCTACAAGGTCGGTTCAGAGGACATTGGTCGGATGTGATCCGAGCTGGACTTGGAAAGCGACCGAGTAGACTTTTGGCTCTAGGATCCGTGCAAGGCCCAAGTGTTGAGCCCGCGATGGATGCCTATAAATAGTGGTGGTGCGACACACTCATTTGGTTGATCGCTTCGGCGCTATCACTAGGGTTTGCATGTGTTGCAAATAGCCACCTCCATTCGCTGCCGACTGTGTGATCGGACCTAGCAGTCCACTGCATGGTGTTCCTCCTGCACGCGCGGATACCATTAGAGGCGGTGCACTTGCGCCACACCGGTGAACTTGTACGTGGGATCGGACGAACGACTGTTCGAGGGAGATCGGACGAGGAGGAGACGATCCACGCGGACGCGCTGCCCCAACTCTTGTTCTGTTGCACGACACTGCGCGTCTAGTGGTAATGAACTGTGATCCATCTCCCGTAGCATGTTCTTGGTAGTTCTGCGCGTAGGAAATTTTAATTTGCAGTCGACGCACCCTACCGTAGAACCCAACAACATAATCTCATAGTCGAAGGAATATGCATTTGACAAGAAGAAAGCAATAGCAATAGAACTGAACGATCAACATGCTAAGCTAACGGATTGGTCTTGTCCATCACATCATTCTCCTAATGATGTGATCCTGTTCATCAAATGACAACACATGTCTATGGTTATGAAACTTAACCATGTTTGATTAACGAGCTAGTATAGTAGAGGCTTGTCAGGACCCCGATCCTATGCACACCGATCTATCATGTAACACCTCATATCACTTTGCAGCCTCACGCATGGTATTCCCACGGGTGTCGCCTTACCAGGCCCGGGACTGTTTGCGCCTTTTGGTTCACGTATATGATAGTGTCGCTAGCATCCATATGACAAAGAACCCGGGCTGACATGGCTAGTCGTAAACCCAAAGTGGCACTAACTTACAAGGACATGCATACATGACCCAACAACGAATGTGCGGTCATTAGCGAGTGAATATGGGCTGTAGCAACTGGGCTAACAGGACTCCGGAGAATCCGGGCTGTAGCAGGCTAACAGGACTCCGATAGACACCGCGTGACATTTCCTCGAAGGGACAGACACAAGAACGAAGAAGGACACATGCCGGCCAGCCTAAGTGTTCCGGAGTAGTAGCAAGCTACCAGGGCTCAATGGAAGCACTAGGCGACATTTCCCGGTAAGAGAGACTACCATGGATAAACAACTACATAGTCAGATCCCACAAATACCAAGCATTTCAGTAACATACACTCAATATGCTCGATATGTGCAAATACAACATGGCATCACAAGATGACTCTACAACTCAAGTATTTTATTCAATAGGTTCCGAGGAGCGAGATATTACAAACATGGGTCTCATGACCCAACATTTAGAGCATCCAAGTCAAAACACAAGCGAAAGCTTAACATGTCTGAGTACAGACATCTACAAATGAAAAAGGTTGAGAAGGCTGACTATCTACCAGATCCTGCCGAGGGCACAAGATCGTAGCTGAGGTAACAAGCTAAACTTCAAAGTCCACATGGAACTACTAGCAAGACTGAAGTCTCTTTGCAAAAACATAAATTATGCAAATGTGAGTACAAATGTACCCAGCAAGACTTACATCAGAAGATCGTAGCTGAGGTAACAAGCTAAACGTCGAAGTCCACATGGAACTACTAGCGAGACCGAAGTCTCTTTGCAAAAACATAAATTACGCAAATGTGAGTACAAATGTACCCAGCAAGACTTACATCAGAACTAACTACATATGCATCATTATCAACAAAGGGATGGTGGTGTTTAACTGTAGGAAGCCAGCTTTGACTCGGTGGCTAACCTGAATTACGACTGCAAGTAACACTTTTGAGATGGCGCACAAGAGTCCACATATTCACCATATCAATACACCAATATGGATCCGCTCTCGTCTCTCTACGAGAATGCCATCCATGGCAATCATGCTTATCTTGCGCATTTTAGAGTATCCACTTTCACTTGTCTATGAACTGTATAGGCAACCCAGAGGTCCTTTACAACGGACGCGGCTATTCGATTAGATGATCTTAACCCTACAGGGGTGTACTTCTTCACGCACGCTCTCACCACTTACCATCGTTTACACGACATGTACTCGACAACCTTCAAGCGGAAGCCCGGCGAGGGTGTAAGCCACGACCTACCTAAACAGTCAAGTCTCTAGTCCAGGTTTATCGCCTATTCAGGTTCCATCCGCAGGGAGTCCGGCCGAGGTTTCCACATACGGCCCCAAACAATGTGTACAGGGTTCCGTGACACCAAACGGCCGCCCGGCATACCCGGCCACGTGCCTACCGCATCACAGCCCACCCCTCGGGTCAGCGCTGCGCACAGCCTCCAGCATACTACAAACACCAGAAACTACTTGCAACTCCTGGACAGAGGACAAGGGTGGTTAAGAAGCCGAGAGGGTCAATTAAGGAACCCAATGAGTGGTAGTAGCTGTTCATGGATCACAAACACGGAACTCTGTTCCTGAGGACGGCTTCAATGAGACAACCCATCATGTACTCCTACATGGCCTCTCACCGCTACCTTTACCAAATCGTGTTCGCACACTTAGCTCACACACAGTAGGACATGTTCAACACCATTCCAATTCATCCCCGATGAATCAGACCTAACTCAACACTAAGCAGTAGCAGGCATGGCAAACAAGCATGAATGAGTAGGCACATCAGGGCTCAAACAACTCCTACTCATGCTAGTGGGTTTCATCTATTTACTGTGGCAATGATAGGTCATGCAAAGGAGAAGGGGTTCAACTACCGCAGCAAGTAACAGTTGTATTGTTGTTGTCATAATGCAGTAAAAGAGAGCAGAAGCGAGAGAGTGGGATTGTATCAGAATGAACAAGGGGGTTTTGCTTGCCTGGCACTTCTGAAGATAGTATAGTTCTTCATCGGTGTCATCGAACTCATCATCGAAGCCACGTCTACTGAGAGGGGACAATAACCGGCAAACAAGGAAGAACATAATCAATGCAATGCACAATATGATGAATGATCATGACATGGCAATATGAGTGTGTTGGCCTAATGCAACTACAATCAGATGGGTTTGGGTCATTTTGAACCAAAGGTTCAATCCCAAACTCAAATTATGAATTTAAATAGTGCCTTATCATGTTTTGCACTCAACAGCAAGGTTAAGTTGTTTAAACATGCATGAAACTAGTACAGATGGATAGATTGGATTTTTCTGATCATTTTGCATATATAAATCTTTGCATTTGGAGTTACAGATTAATTTCTATGAATTTTAGAAGTTTAGGGCATTTTCTGGAATTTCCTGAAAAGAATAAATCCAGAAAAAGGTTAACTGCGTCAGCATGACGTTGGGGTGACGTCAGCAGGTCAAAGGTGCCAGCCTAGGTCAAACCTGACGGCTGGGACCCACATGTCAGTGTAACAACTAACTAACAGAGTTAGTTAGTGTTACATTAGCACTAACCTAGGTTAATTAGGGCCTGGGCCCACATGTTAGTGAGTCAACGAATTAACTAAGTTAATTAGTGCTAACTAATCTAACACCTAAACTAAACAGGGGCATGGCCCACACGTCAGTCAACCATGGTGGTCAAACTGGGGTCAAACCCACCGGCGACTTGATGCCGGCGAGGCCCGAGACGGTGGCGCAGCTCGGAAATCGCCCACAGGTGTCCAAAAGGGCGGCGGAGAGACTCTATGGGGAGCTGGCGATCGCGCACATCTAACAGGGCAAGCGGGAGTAGCTGGGGTGGACCGAGATCGTCGGAAGGGAGCTCGCGGCGGTGGCCGGAGTTCGGCCAACGGCGGGTTAAGGCGATGCAGGGCACTAGGGGAGACGCTGGTGTGTGCTACGTGCTCCTGGTGAGGTGTGGAGCATGGTAGTGTGCTTAGCTTCGAGCCACTGTGGCTTTGGCCACGATGGTGACGAGGCATGGCAGTGACGAGCTTCGGCCATGGTGGAAGACGAAGCTAGGGGACGGGAACAGAGGGGGCGAGCACATGATAAGCAGCAGGAGCTCACAACGGATCCAACCGAGGTGGAGACGAGGCCGGGGGTGCGTCGGAGGTAGCGCGGCATCACCGGAGATCTGGGAGGCCGGAGGTTGAAGACGACAACTTGGACGGCGTTCAAGGACGTCCCGCGGCTCGTGGCTCGTTGTAAAGGCATAGAAGACGGAGGCGGACCTTGTGGAGGTGTTGGGGTGGCGAGGCAATGGCAGTGGCTACGGCAGTAACGAACGGCGCCGACAGTGGCATTCGGCGCGGCTGAGAGAGAGGGAGCAGAGGAGAGAAGGGCCAGGGGGAAGAGTGAGAGGTTTCCAGGGGGTGGCGTGGCACCGTGAGAGACATCCAGGGGGAGGAGGAGGCAGCCAGGCAGGGAGGAGGTGGCCGGCGTGTGGCTGCGCGCACCGGGCACGCGCCCCTGCCTACTGGCACGAGGAGGAAGGCGACAGAGGGGGCTGCGGCGGTGGGCTAGGCCAGCTCCTGGGCCAGCCAGGTGGGCTGCAAAGGCGAGGCCAGGTAAGTTTTCCTTTTCTTTCTTTTTTTCTATTTTTCTGTAACATTTAGGGCTTTTCTAAAAATACCTAGATACTTCCAAAAATCATGAAACTTGCTCAGGCCTACTATTTAGAATATATCCAACAGTAAACATTTTAGTTTCAGATTATTTGGACATTTAAAATATTTTATAGCATTTAAATGTCCAAATGCAAATAACATATGATTTAATTCAAAAATCCAAAATGGCCTAGAAAAATGTGCACCATTTTTGGGAGAGGTTCTAGACCAATTCAAAAATGATGAACTTTTGTGAAGGGCATTTTGTGTTTATTGAAATGTTTTTCAGTTGAACCTGGTATTTTCAGGGGGGGTGCTGGGGTTTGTTGATCCCCATTTCAGGTTTAAGAGAAATTGAAACATGATGGCACTCATGGGGCTAGCCTAGTGCATTGCCAGAAGCTAGGGATGTGACAACTCACCCCCACTAAAACAAGAATCTCGTCCCGAGATTCAAGCGTAGGGTAAGATGAAAGGGGGACGCAAACTAACACAATCTTCATGATCCAGGCTGGACTTCATAAGAACGTTGATTCGATCACCATCTTTGTCTCGATGTGTTCCTCCGGAAACTTCAACCAACATGACAACGAGAGGAAAAGGAAAACTCTAGAAGGATCGATCTTCTCAAGGATCGAGCAACAAGATCAACTCAAGGAGTGAGACATTGAAACATCTCTCGAACTGAGACACGAAGCATCTATCCAAAGGGATAGAGTGAAACAGATAACGAGGGCTCGCTAGGTAGACAACAATTCCACACTTAAGAAGGTGTTGAACGGTTGTCAACGTAGCGAGGAGTTGAGTTTCCATGACACCGTAACGAGACATCTGAGAGGAGGTGACTCGTAGAATTGTTACCTTAAGTGGCAAAAAGAATTACTTTTGATACATAGATCATTGAGACTCTCTATACCAGCCTAAGAAAATCTCGAGTGATCGTCGTTGGAGTTCGGTAGAATGGCATACTCGGACTGGAATGGACGATGTGCATTACCTTGTTAAAGACAAAGTAATGGATGATTTAGCTTATCATCAGAAAAGGATGAGACCCATGGTAGGATGACGCAATGGTGGTGCCAGATGGAAACAAAATGCAAATACTGGGAATGATTCTACTAACTGGGGAGAAGCTCAACAGTAGATAGTGATTTCACTGTTGGAATGATTATAGCATAACCGAAGAAATCTGGGAGCAATCCCAGCTAGTGCCGATGATAACACCTAGTGCTTGTGCATGCTCTCAAGAACTTGAGCATTTCCATATTCATCAAGGTTTTACCAATATCCGTGACAAGGATTCTGGCAACACAACATACTACCATGATGAATACCAGTGGAAGATGCAGATGCAAAGGAAGATAACACTTCCTCAGACTTGTCCTTGGCAATGCTAAGGAATGAAACCTGGATCATCGACCGAGAGAAATTTAGCACTCCGCTTCTAATGTTCTCCTTGATGTGCTAGTGTAACCCATTTATGGATAAGGTTTGGTATCTAGAACATCAAGTAAAAGGTCAGACTTCGGGAATACAAAAATCCATAAGGGACAACTAGGGAGTAAATCCTACGAAATCCTTATGGGGTGGTGGTCAACTTCCTCAAGCAAGATACTACAATAATAGGTCTTCCGGTTGGGAGTGTTGGCCATGACATCCACTTTACCGGGTTACAGCGAGACCAATATTATTGTTCTTGGGAAACGTTCCAACCATCATATCTGCCTGAGATTCAGATCTGGTTGGTGTCAGTATATTCCAGACTCATCGAGTCTAGAAAGAAAAATGAAAGTTTGCAACACAAATCAACGAGATGACGTTGCGAAATTCTTTGGGAATGACCTACGATAGCAAGCTCCAAAACATGAGCTGGTTCTGCTACACACATGTGGACACACTGTCACAGACAAGCATGACCACGTAGTAGTCTTATGATAAAACACTATTGAGTTCAGGTCGGGAACCCTCATCGAGGATATCGGAGTCTTTATGTAAGTCCATGGATTAGATCCCAAGCATAGACTTCTCTTCCTTGAACAAGTCAATCAGTGGCTTGGTGTGCTAGGGATACGTATAGAATGAAGATGATCAGTCTATCAGACCATAGAATACTTCGCATATACATGACTGACTTGGGATGATCCCAAAGAAAACAAAACAATCTTTCTCAAGCTCACGGCAGCAACTTGCACCAAATGCACGTGAATGAGAGGAAGTCACTTCTTTCATCTAACATATGCTTCATGAACGGGACATGAAGATAATGCTTATAGAAGTTTCCAATACTAGCTGGATGTTCAACACGAATCATGGAGAAGATAGAAATGTTGCTGATGGGCTCAATAACAATTCATCCAGGTTTCCATATAAGTGGAATTCCACAATTATGTGAACAAGGTGATAGCATTGGTCAGACCCAAAAGATGTAATGGTGTATGCTCGAGGAAACAACCACGGTTAAGACAACATTACGAATATTGTTGGTTCTGATTTGATTTAATGATAGCCCATACTCAAATCAAAGATTGAATAAGATAATAGATCCAACAATTGACCATGAAGATCAATCAATGAAGATATCATATTTCTTCAACACACATACAAGATATCCCTTAAAATGAGCTAGGTTGGACAAGCTTTTATCCTCCAACTCTCCAAGTTGTTGTTTAGCTTAACCAACTAGCTCAGGGTATCTGACACAGATTCTTGGAGAATGGATGGTTTGCTAGAAACCAACTTGATCACGAGCTCAACATATGGGTCAAGGGACAACCTGGTAATACTTCCGAGAAGATATTCGGAAAATCACTAACCACCAATATGTTATTAAGCTCGAGAACAATCTTGCCTTTCAGAGCAAGACGATATGATCAAAGGAGCGAGGGATTGACACAATCCTAACTCGCTGATCGAAGAGTGCACCAGAAATAAGGACTAGGTAGCACAATCTATCTTAGAATGATGATTCAAGAACCAAGACGCTAAGAATGAAGTTATTCTCCTTTAGCTACCAAGCAACAGGGTTGCAAAGAGTATAGATTTCACACATCACGATTCACTTGTCAGCACTCCGGTAGTGACAACATGGAACCGAGGAATGAATAATGATGGCAAGAAGTATCACTACGTCGAGAATCCATAAGAGAAGGCGCAACCCTCATGACATTCCTAACATAAAGTGGGTAATACTTCAGGGTAGAACAGAACAAAAGCTGGGTTGGCATTTTAATTTGCGGAACACAACTGCTTTGACCCAATCCTGGATATGGATCAGGTATTGGAGTTTGTTTCTCCTAGTCACTCCGAAATAGAAGGATATACCACGAACCTCGAGGACTATCGCAAAGGTTACTAATATCCTGAAGGAACTAGCAAACACTATCAACACGAGGTAAGTAAGGTGAATCTCAGATTCAAGAACCCAGGAGTAGAATACCTACTACTAAGTGGCATCACAGAATGCTTTCGAGAATAATGGCCAGAATCACCACACTGGAAACACAAAATATGGCTAGATTATTAGGTGATCCCCTAAGACACCTAGGGTCTTAATAATAACTCCAACATATATGTCGAGGCAATGAAGTACCTCAACTCACTAGCTAGTATGGTTAATCTGGCCAAAAGAACATCGGAAACGGGAGGAAGGGATTTGCAAACGCATTAGACTATTTAGAGACCTGGGATGACTCGGACAGCATGACGGCTGTAGATGCTCGAAAAGATTTTGAGACAACCTACAAAATGGTGGCATAACCAATCGATCATCATAATATCAAAGTTCCGAGGTCAACAGTCAATACACGGAATAGTAGGAACTAAACTGAGGCTTGAATTCACCAATCTTATAAGTCTATGGATTAGTAACACGTGATCCTGATAGAAAGAAGAGAAAGCCTAGTTCCTTAACCCCGTAGGAAAGATAGGATGACTCAGAACAGAAGGGCACAAGGTATAAGGAGTAAAAAGAGCCTTACGTTCCCATCCACAATCAATTCCCTTATATAACTAAAGAATTTCTAGACTCAACTTCGACCAGTTTGGCTTGGTAATCCTACAGGCAGTCAGGATTTGATATCAAAGCTGTCAGGACCCCGATCCTATGCCACACCGATCTAGCATGTAACACCTCATATCACTTTATGGCCTCATGCACGGTATTCCCACGGGTGTCGCCTTACCAGGCCCGGGACTGTTTGCGCCTTTTGGCTCATGTATATGATAGTGTCGCTAGCATCCATATGACAAACAAACCGGGCTGACATGGCTGGTCGTAAACCCAAAGTGGCACTAACTCATAGGGGCAGGCATACATGAACCAGCAACGAATGTGTCGGTCATCAGTGACTGAATCCGGGCTGTAGCAACTGGGCTAACAAGACTCCGAAGAATCCAGGCTGTAGCAGGCTAACAGGACTCCGGTAGACACCGCGTGACATTTACCCAAAGGGACAAACACAAGAACAAAGAAGGACACATGCCGGCCAGCCTAGGTGTTCCGGAGCAGTAGCAAGCTACCAGGGCTCAGTGGAAGCACTAGGAGACATTTCCTGGTAAGAGAGACTCCCAAGGATAAACAACTAGATAGCCAGATCCCACACATACCAAGCATTTCAGTAACATACACACAATATGCTCGATATGTGCAAATACAACATGGCATCACAACATGACTCTACAACTCAAGTATTTTATTCAATAGGCTCCAAGGTGTGAGATATTACAAACATGGGTCTCATGACCCAACATTCAGAGCATACAAGTCAAAACACAAGCAGA
Organism: Triticum dicoccoides; assembly: GCF_002162155.2. NCBI lineage: Eukaryota > Viridiplantae > Streptophyta > Magnoliopsida > Poales > Poaceae > Triticum > Triticum dicoccoides. Next base: position 318,869,197 of record NC_041381.1, on the reverse strand, counting down.
AACTTAACATGTCTGAGTACAGACATCTACAAATGAAAAAGGCTAAGAAGCTTGACTATCTACCAGATCTTGCTGAGGGCACAAGATCGTAGCTGAGGTAACAAGCTAAATGTCGAAGTCCACGCGGAACTACTAGCGAGACTGAAGTCTCTCTGCAAAAACATAAATTAAGCAAACGTGAGTACAAATGTACCCAGCAAGACTTACATCAGAACTAACTACATATGCATCATTATCAACAAAGGGATTGTGGGGTTTAACTGCAGCAAGTCAGCTTTGACTCGGTGGCTAACCAGAACTACGACTGCAAGTAACTCTTTTGAGGTGGCGCACACGAGTCCACATATTCACCATATCAATACACCACTATGGATCCGCTCCCGTGTCTCTACGAGAACGCCATCCATAGCACTCACGCTTATCTTGCGCATTTTAGAGTATCCACTTTCACTTGTCTATGAACTGTATAGGTAACCCAGAGGTCCTTTATCGTGGACGCGGCTATTCAAATAGATGATGTTAACCCTGCAGGGGTGTACTTCTTCACACACGCTCTCACCACTTACCGTCATTTACATGACATGTACTCGGCAACCTTCAAGGGGAAACCCAACGAGGGTGTCGGCCACGGCCTACCTAAACACTCAAGTCTCTAGTCCAGGTTTATCGCCTATTCAGGTTCCATCCGCAGGGAGTCCGCCCAAGGTTTCCACATACGGCCTCGAACGATGTGTACAGGGTTCTGCGACACCAAACGGGCGCCCAGCATACCCGGCCACGTGCCTACCACATCACAACCCACCCCTCGGGTCAGCGCTGTGCACAGCCTCCAGCATACTACAAACACCAGAAACTACTTGCAACTCCTGGACAGAGGACAAGGGTGGTTAAGAAGCCGAGAGGGTCAATTAAGGAACCCAATGAGTGGTAGTAGCTGTTCATGGATCGCAAACACAGAACTCAGTTCCTGAGGACGGCTTTGATGAGACAACCCACCATGTACTCCTACATGGCCTCTCACCGCTACCTTTACCAAATCGTGTTCACAGACTTAGCTCACACACAGTAGGACATGTTCAACACCATTCCAATTCATCCCCGATGAATCAGACCTGACTCAACTCTAAGCAGTAGCAGGCATGACAAACAAGCATGAATGAGTAGGCACATCAGGGCTCAAACAACTCCTACTCACGCTAGTGGGTTTCATCTACTTACCGTGGCAATGACAGGTCATGCAAAGGAGAAGGGGTTCAACTACCGTAGCAAGTAACAGTTGTATCGTTGTTGTCCTAATGCAGTAAAAGAGAGCAGAAGCGAGAGAGTGGGATTGTATCGGAATGAACAAGGGGGTTTTGCTTGCCTGGCACTTCTGAAGATAGTATAGTTCTTCATCGGTGTCACCGAACTCACCGTCGAAGCCACGTCTACTAAGAGGGGACAATACCGGCAAACAAGGAAGAACACAATCAATGCAATGCACAATATGATGCATGATCATGACATGGAAATATGAGTGTGTTGGCCTAATGCAACTACAATCAGATGGGTTTGGGTCATTTTGAACCAAAGGTTCAATACCAAACTCAAATTATGAATTTAAATAGCACCTTATCATGTTTTGCACTAAATAGCAAGGTTAAGTTGTTTAAACATGCATGAAACCAGCACAGATGGATAGATTGAATTTTTCTGATCATTTTTCATATATAAATCTTTGCATTTGGAGTTACATATTAATTTCTATGATTTTTAGAAGTTTAGGGCATTTTTTGGAATTTCCCGAAAAGAATAAATCCAGAAAAAGGTTAACTGTGTCAGCATGATGTCGGGGTGACATCAGCAGGTCAAAGGCGCCAAACCAGGTCAAACCTGACGGCTGGGGCCCACATGTCAGTGTAACAACTAACTAACAGAGGTAGTTAGTGTTACATTAGCACTAACCTAGGTTAATTAGGGTCTGGGCCCACATGTCAGTAAGTCAACCAATTAACTAAGTTAATTAGCGCTAACTAATCTAACACCTAAACTAAACAGGGGCATGGCCCACATGTCAGTCAATGATACGTCTCCAACGTATCTACTTTTCCAAACACTTTTGCCCTTGTTTTGGACTCTAACTTGCATGATTTGAATGAAACTAACCCGGACTGACGCTCTTTTCAGCAGAACTGCCATGATGTTGTTTTATGTGTAGAAAAGAAAAGTTCTCGGAATGTCCTGGAAATCCATGGAGGCAATTTTTGGAATTAATAAGAATTTTTGGCGAAAGAATCAATGCCACAAGGCCCACAGGCTGTCCACGAGACAGGGGGCGCCGCCCCTAGGGCGCGCCCTCCTATCTCGTGGGCCCCCTGGACCTCTACAGACCTCAACTCCAACTCCATATATTCACGTTCGGGGAGAAAAAAATCAGAGAGAAAGTTTCATCGTGTTTTACGACAGGGAGCCGCCGCCAAGCCCTAATCTCTCTCGGGAGGGCTGATCTGGAGTCCGTTCGGGGCTCCAGAGAGGGGGATTCGTCGCCGTCATCATCATCAACCATCCTCCATCACCAATTTCATGATGCTCACCGCCGTGCGTGAGTAATTCCATCGTAGGCTTGTTGGACGGTGATGGGTTGGATGAGATTTACCACGTAATCAAGTTAGTTTTGTTAGGGTTTGATCCCTAGTATCCACTATGTTCTGAGATTGATGTTGCTATGACTTTGCTATGCTTGATGCTTGTCACTAGGGCCCGAGTGCCATGATTTCATATCTGAACCTATTATGTTTTCATGAATATATGTGTGTTCTTGATCCTATCTTCCAAGTCTATAGTCACCTATTATGTGTTATGATCCGACAACCCCGAAGTGACAATAATCGGGATACTTCTCGGTGATGACCGTAGTTTGAGGAGTTCATGTATTCACTATGTGCTAATGCTTTGTTCCAGTTCTCTATTAAAAGGAGGCCTTAATATCCCTTAGTTTCCGCTAGGACCGCGCTTCCACGGGAGGGTAGGACAAAAGATTTCATGCAAGTTCTTTTCCATAAGCACGTATGACTATTTATGGAATACATGCCTACATTACATTGATGAATTGGAGCTAGTTCTGTGTCACCCTATGTTATAGCTATTACATGAGGAATCGCATCCGGCATAATTATCCATCACTGATCCATTGCCTACGAGCTTTTCACATATTGTTCTTTGCTTATTTACTCTTCCGTTGCTACTGTTACAACTATTACAAAAACCCCAAAACATTTATCTTTACTTGTGCCACCGTTACCATTATTATCATACCACTTCTGCTATTAATTACTTTGCTGCAGATACTAAGTTATCCATGTGTGGTTGAATTGACAACTCAACTACTAATACTCAAGAATATTCTTTGGCTCCCCTTGTGTCGAATCAATAAATTTGGGTTGAATACTTTACCCTCGAAAGCTGTTGCGATCCCCTACACTTGTGGGTTATCAAGACTAATTTCTGGCGCCATTGCCGGGGAGCATAGATCTATTCTCTAAGTCACTTGGGATTTATATATGTTGATCACTATGAAGAACTTGAAAGACGGCCGAACTACTATTTTGCCCTCAACTACGAGGGGAGGTAAGGAACTGCCATGTAGCCTTGCACTAGATTCTCCTTCTATTATTAGTAGGCTTGCGACACCTAAACCTGCTACTGCTATGAATTCTGATATGTCGCATGCTATTGATGATGCCATTTCTGGTATGCATGATGAAACCACTTCTGTGCTTGATACTACTTTGCCATTAGGTGAATTTCTTGATGAACAACTTGCTAGAGTTAGGGGGAATGAAATTACTGAAGAACCTATTATTGATGAGAGTGATGATGAAGGTTCTCCCAATGATTATGTATTGCCTGTTGTTCCTAAGGGTTATGTTATGAATGAAGAAGCTGCTAGGGAAATCTTTGCTTGCAATGATAGATATGATCTTAAGAAATTATTAGCTAAATGGAAGCAGCAGTTTCTTAATGCTAGAATGAAACCAGATCCTGCTTTTGCTACTTCACCTATCTATGTTACTGATAAGGATTATGAATTCTCTGTTGATCCTGAGATTATTACTTTAGTTGAATCTGATCCTTTTTTATGGCCTTGAATCTGAAACTATTGTGGCACATCTTACCAAGTTGAATGATATAGCTACCTTGTTTACTCATGATGAGAAGTCTCGGTATTTATATATCCTTAAGATATTTCCGTTCTCATTAAAGGGTGATGCTAAGACTTGGTATAATTCTCTTTCTCCTGGTTGTGTGTGTAGTCCCCAGGATATGTTTTATTACTTCTCTGCTAAATATTTCTCTGCTCATAAGAAACAAGCTGCCTTGCGGGAAATATATAATTTTGTGCAAATCAAAGAAGAGAGTCTCCCACAAGCTTGGGGGAGGCTTCTCCGGTTACTTAATGCTTTGCCTGATCATCCTCTTAAGAAAAATGAAATACTTGATATCTTTTATAATGGACTAACCGATGCTTCCAAGGACTACTTGGATAATTGTGCTGGTTGTGTTTTTAGGGAAAGAACAGTCGACGAAGCTGAAATATTATTGAATAATATGTTGACTAATGAAAATAATTGGACTCTTCCTGAGCCAATTCCTAAGGCAGTTCCTGAACCAATTGAGCCAACTCCTGAGCCTATTCCTAAACCCACTCCGAAGAAGAGAGGTGTTTTATTTCTCAATCCCGAAGATATGCAAGAGGCAAAGAAATCGATGAAAGAAAAAGGTATTAAAGCTGAAGATGTTAAGAATTTACCTCCTATTGAAGAAATACATGGTCTTAATATACCGCCTGAAGAACCACATTGTCTTGATAACCCGACACAGGTAGTAAAGGTAAATTCTCTCTATAGAATGATAAAGTTGAAGTCCCCTCTACTAAATTTCATAGCCCATGCTTAGATGAATTTGATGACTTTATGGCTATGAAAGAAAGTTTTAATGCTTATGTTGGTAGAGAGTTAAAGAATAATGCTTTCGAGATAGGACGCTAGGCGATAATCTTGCTAGAGTTAAAGATGAACTTCACCGCGTTAGCAAATATGCTTCTATGGTTGCTACCCAAGCTGAGCAAGTACTTAAAGCTCAAAATGATTTTCTTGAGGAATTAAATAATAAAAATGACTTTGCTGTTAGAGTGGCTACTAGAACTGGTAGAATGACTCAGGAACCTTTGTATCCTGAAGGCCACTCTAAGAGAATCGAGCAAGATTCTCAAAGAAATAATTTAGAGGCACCTAGTTCTTCTAAGAAGAAAAATAAAAATGATAGAACTTTGCATGCTTCTAGTGAACCTATTGTAGACACACCTGAGAAGCCCAATGATATTTCTATTTTTGATGCTGAAACACAATCAGGTAATGAACATGAACCTAGTGATAATGTTAATGATAATGTTCATGCTGATACTCAACCTAGCAAAAACAATGATGTAGAGATTGAACCTGCTGTTGATCTTGATAACCCACAATCAAAGAATCAACGTTATGATAAGAGAGATTTTGTTGCTAGGAAGCACGATAAAGAAAGAGAACCATGGGTTCAGAAACCCATGCCCTTTCCTCCTAAACCATCCAAGACAAAGGATGATGAGGGTTTTGAGCGCTTTGCTGGAATGATTAGACCTATCTTCTTACGTATGCGCTTAACTGATATGCTCAAAGTAAATCCTTATGCTAAGTATATGAAGGATATCATTACAAATAAAAGAAAGATACCGGAGGCTGAAATTTCCACCATGCTTGCTAATTACACTTTTTAAGGGTGAAATACCAAAGAAACTTGGAGATCCGGGTGTACCAACTATACCATGCTCCATTAAAAGGAATTATGTTAGAACTGCTTTATGTGATCTTGGAGCCGGTGTTAGTGTTATGCCTCTCTCTTTATATCGTAGACTTGAATTGAATAAGTTGACACCTACTGAAATATCTTTGCAAATGGCTGATAAATCAACTGCTATACCCGTCGGTATTTGTGAGGATGTGCCTGTTGTGGTTGCAAATGTCACTATCTTAACGGACTTTGTTATTCTTGATATTCCCGAGGACGATAGTATGTATATTATCCTTGGTAGACCTTTTCTTAATACTGCAGGGGCTGTTATTGATTGCAACAAAGGCAATGTCACTTTTCATGTAAATGGTAATGAGCATACGGTACACTTTCCGAGGAAACAATCTCAAGTTCATAGCATCAATTCTATTGAAAAAGTTCCAACTATCATTTTTGGAGGTTTTGAATTTCCTCTTCCTACTGTCAAGAAAAAGTATGATATTCTTATTGTTGGGGATTTTCATATCCCTGTTGAGGTAACTTAGTGTTATTCGAAATTTCTCCGGTTCCGTGTTATTCGGAATGAGTTTATTAACAAGACTTGATCAACCTTGTTAGTGGATTCATTTTGATGATCACGAGATGGATGAAACTAGAAGGCACAACCTTCTGTACCCACTTTTTACTTTCTGTTATTTAGAATAAATAAAGCAAAAATAGTATTATCCCTCTGTTTTCTGAATTATCAATGCAATAAAAAATAGTCCGAAAATAAAAGTGCTCCAAATGCCCTGCAAATTTAGTATGATTTTTTTGGAATATTTGAGGATTTTAGGCACTGAAAACACAGCAGGAGGGGCAAGCAACAGGCCACGAGAGTGGAGGGCGCCCCCCTATAGGGCGCGCCCCCTCTCTCGTGGGCCCCTGGTGTCCCCCCTCCACTTATGCCAGCACCCACACACTTCATCTTCTAACCAAAAAAATCCCCATCCAGCTCAAGCACGAGTTCTAGCTCGTTTTGCTGCGATTTTCGATCTCCTTGCTCAAAGCTCCATTCACAAAACTGCTTTGGGAGATTGTTGCTTGGTATGTGACTCCTCCATTGGTCCAATTAGTTTTTGTTCTAGTGCTTTATTCATTGCAAATTTTTGCTGCATAGGTGACCATGTTCTTGAGCTTGCATGTTAAATTTTTGAGGTCCCAAGCAATTTTGATGCATGATATAGGCTCTAGGCACTTGTAGGAGTAGTTGCTACCATTATTGTTTAGTTTTATTCACTTTTATTTTGAAGTTACTAAAATTAAATTTTCAGAAAAAAGAATTATGCTTAGAAGAATGTACCAAGGTGGTTCCTCGGCAAAGAAAGGGCCAAGGATTGCTATACGTGAGCAAGATGTTGAATTGCCGAGGGACGCAAATGTACGAGCTTGTGAGTGGCCATCCGATGATTTTATGATCGAAGCAGGCTTTAAGGAGGAATTTGATGCGTATGTGCGTAATGCCGAGCTGGAGGACTTCTTACAAGATAAGTGTCCTCAATACTATCAATTGACTGATTTCTTTGTGCGGAGGTTCCAATATATCTGTGCGCGTAATTCTTCTAGTGTCATGTTTGATATTTACGATACATCTTATACCATGGATTTAGGGGATTTCACAACTGCTTGCAAACTCCTGTAGTGGGGTAATATTAATGATCCTCGAAAATCTGAATTTAGAGATTTTCTAGCTAGTATTACTGTGGGAGAATCTAGGGACATAGCACAAGCTACCATAGGGAGCATTCATTTTCCTGCTATACATTATTTTGCTCTCTTTATTGGTAGATGCATTAACGGTAAAGACGAAGCTTGTCACATGTGTGTCCCTGATCTGTGTGTCCTCAAGAGTGCTGTGTCAGGTTATAAAGGTTATAACTTGGGGGCAATAGTTGCACGTAGGTTGCAGAATAATAGTAGAAGGGGGGATTAATTTGGAGGAATTTATGCAACCCGTGTGGCTAATTTTCTTAATATAGCCCCACAAGAGGGGGATATGAGTTTACCTCCTGTTTATTTGGATAAAGAAGCTATGTTCGATCATCATTTTCTAGAGAGGAATGAACAATTCCTCCATTATCGACTAACCTATGACAGACGCAACGTCGTCCCTGTTACTCTTCCTGCTCCCTACCTTTTTGATTATCAGGTAAAAGGAAGATATGTTGTCACCAGGGAAGAAGCAATTGAATACGAGAGGGGAATGGAGGCAGCTCACCAACACGCTGCTGGTCAGGAGGCGGTCGCCTCTGCATCTCAGTACAACCCCGATATCACTTATGGATATCAGCCAAGCGGTCCTTGGTATTAGACCAACTTAGGCCAAAAGCCTAAGCTTGGGGGAGTACGTATTTCTCACCGACTTTACATTCATGTTCACACACTAGTCGTCGGTTCTCATACTCTTTCATTGTACTATCCATGCTAGTTTAAATTTCTTTTTCTAGTTTTCTTCTTGTGTGTTTGATAAACTTTAAGAGAAAAACAAAAAAAATAGTTAGTTTAATTTCCATGCTTGTAGTAGAAATTAAAATGAAAACCCAAAAAGATTTCTTCTTCTTCTTCTTACTTGTTGGGAGCTTTCCCGTGTAAATAGTTTTCTTTTCTTTTCTTTATTTTGGGGGTCGAGAAGACTATATTGAAAATGCTTAGTGGCTCTCATATGCATTATTGTTTATTTAACTTAGAGCCCATATTACCCTGTCTTCTCTCTTGAGTTGAATGCTTGCAGATTCCAGCTTAGTCCAATGCACGTGCACTTTTATTATTATACACATCGTTCGATCGTGCGAGTGAAAGGCAATAATGATGATATATGATGGACTTATTGGGATGAGAAAAGCTGGTATGAACTCGACCTCTCTTGTTTTTGTAAATATGATGAGTTCACCGTTCCTGAGTCAGCTATTATGAAGTAAACATATTTGCACTGACATTTAGAGATTATAGTTGCTTGTGCCATGCTTGATTAGCTATGAGTTATAATGGTTTACCTTGCGTGCCAACATGCTATTAGAATGATTATGATGTGATATGATGGGATGGTATCCTCCTTTGAATGAATTGAGTGACTCGACTTGGCACATGTTCACGCATGTAGTTGAATCAAATCAACATAGCCTTCATGATATTTATGTTCATGGTGGATTATATCCTACTCATGTTTGTACTTGGTGTAAATTAAATTTAATGCATGTTTACGAATGTTGTCGCTCTCTCAGTTGGTCGCTCCCCAGTCTTTTGCCAGCCTTCACCTATACTAAGCGGAATACTGCTTGTGCATCCAAACTCCTTAAACCCCAAAGTTGTTCCATATGAGTCCACTTTACCTTCCTAAATGCGGTATTTACCTGCCGTTCCAAGTAAATTTGTATGTGCCAAACTCCAAACCTTCAAATGAAATTCTGTTTTGTATGCTCGAGCAGCTCATGTTACAACTAGGGCTGCCTATATCTTCCATGCTAGGTGAGTTATTCTCAAGAGCAGTGGACTCCGCTCCTCATTCACGAGAAAGGGCCGGTAACCGGGATGCCCAGCCCCATGATCCAAAATGATCAAAGCAAATCAAAATAACTAAACAAGACTCCCCCAGGGCTGTTGTATGTTGGAGGCACTCGTTGTTTCGAGCAAGCCCTGGATTGATGCTTGTTGGTGGTTGGGGAGTATAAACCTTTACCATTATGTTTGGGAACTGCCTATAATGCATGTAGTATGGAAGATACAACCATCTCATAGTTGTTGCATTGACATCAAAAGTATGCCGCTCAAAACGTTATTCAAATCTCTATTTTAAATTCGAGCTCTGGCACCTCTACAAATCCCTGCTTCCCTCTGCGAAGGGACTATCTATTTACTTTTATGTTGAGTCATCACCCTTCTTATTAAAAAGCACCCGCTGGAGAGCACATTGTCATTTGCATTCATTACTATTGGTTTGTATTGGGTATGACTTGACTGGATCTCTTTTACCATGAATTACAATGTTTAGTCAGTCCTTGATCTTTAAAGGTGCTCTGCATTTATGTTTTGCGGTCTCAGAAAGGGCTAGCGAGATACCATTTTGTTATATCATGTTATGATTATTTTGAGAAAGTGTTGTCATCTGAGTTTTATTATTATGGCTCGCTAGCTGATTATGTTATTGATATGAGTAATTGTGAGACCTAAGTGTTATTGTGAGTATGGTTAGTTCATAATATTTGCTGAAACTTGAATGCTGGCTTTTCATGTTTACAACAACAAGAGCTAACATAGTTTCTAAAAGTTTTTCTTTATCACTTTCAGTTTATCAACAGAATTGCTTGAGGACAAGCAAAGGTTTAAGCTTGGGGGAGTTGATACGTCTCCAATGTATCTACTTTTCCAAACACTTTTGCCCTTGTTTTGGACTCTAACTTGCATGATTTGAATGAAACTAACCCGGACTGACGCTGTTTTCAGCAGAACTGCCATGATGTTGTTTTATGTGTAGAAAAGAAAAGTTCTCGAAATGTCCTAGAAATCCACGGAGGCACTTTTTGGAATTAATAAGAATTTTTGGAGAAAGAATCAATGCCAGGGGGCCCACAGGCTGTCCACGAGACAGGGGGCGCGCTCCCCCTAGGGTGCGCCCTCCTATCTCGTGGGCCCCCTGGACCTCCACCGACCTCAACTCCAACTCCATATATTCACGTTCGGGGAGAAAAAAATCAGAGAGAAAGTTTCATCGCGTTTTACGACACGGAGCCACTGCCAAGCCCTAATCTCTCTCGGGAGGGCTGATCTGGAGTCCGTTCGGGGCTCGGGAGAGGGGGATTCGTCACCGTCGTCATCATCAACCATCCTCCATCACCAATTTCATGATGCTCACCGCCGTGCGTGAGTAATTCCATCGTAGGCTTGCTAGACGGTGATGGGTTGGATGAGATTTACCATGTAATCAAGTTAGTTTTGTTAGGGTTTGATCCCTAGTATCCACTATGTTCTGAGATTGATGTTGCTTTGACTTCGCTATGCTTAATGCTTGTCACTAGGGCCCGAGTGCCATGATTTCAGATCTGAACCTATTATGTTTTCATGAATATATATGTGTTCTTGATCCTATCTTGCAAGTCTATAGTCACCTATTATGTGTTATGATCCGACAACCCCGAAGTGACAATAATCGGGATACTTCTCGGTGATGACCGTAGTTTGAGGAGTTCATGTATTCACTATGTGGTAATGCTTTGTTCCAGTTCTTTATTAAAAGGAGGCCTTAATATCCCTTAGTTTCCGCTAGGACCCCGCTTCCACGGGAGGGTAGGACAAAAGATGCCATGCAAGTTCTTTTCCATAAGCACGTATGACTATTTACGGAATACATGCCTACATTACATTGATGAATTGGAGCAAGTTCGGTGTCACCCTATGTTATAGCTATTACATGTGGAATCGCATCCGGCATAATTATCCATCACCGATCCATTGCCTACGAGCTTTTCACATATTGTTCTTTGCTTATTTAATTTTTCGTTGCTACTGTTACAACTATTACAAAAACCCAAAAACATTTATCTTTACTTGTGCCACCGTTACCATTATTATCATACCACTTTTGCTACTAATTACTTTGCTGCAGATACTAAGTTATCCAGGTGTGGTTGAATTGACAACTCAACTACTAATACTCAAGAATATTCTTTGGCTCCCCTTGTGTCGAATCAATAAATTTGGGTTGAATACTTTACCCTCGAAAGCTGTTGCGATCCCCTACACTTGTGGATTATCAATCAACCAGGGCTGTCAAACCGGGGTCAAACCCCGGGTCAGCAGGGTCGAACCCACCAGCGACTTGATGCCGGCGAGGCCCGAGATGGCGACGCGGCACGGAAATCGTCCACAGGCGCCCAAAAGGGCAGCGGAGAGGCTCTACGGGGAGCTGGCGATCACGCGCATCTAACGGGGAAAGCGAGAGCAGTTGGGGTGGACCGAGCTCGTCGGAAGCGAGCTCGCAGTAGTGGACGGAGTTCGGCCAATGGCGGGTTAGGCGATGCAGGGCACTAGGGGAGATGCTGGTGTCTGCTACGTGCTCCTGGTGAGGTGTGGAGCACGATAGTGTGCTCAGCTTCGAGCCACTGTGGCTCTGGCCACGACGGTGACGAGGCACGGCGAAGGCGAGCTTCAGCTATGGTGGAAGACGGAGCTAGGGGACGGGAACAGAGGGGGCAAGCACAGGAGAAGCAGCAGGAGCTCACAGCGGATCCTGATACGTCTCCAACGTATCTATAATTTTTGATTGTTCCATGCTATTATATTACTTGTTTTGGATGTTTAATGGGCTTTACTATACACTTTTATATTATTTTTGGGACTAACCTATTAACCGGAGGCCCAACCCAAATTGCTGTTTTCTTTCCTATTTCACTGTTTTGCAGAAAAGGAATATCAAACGAAGTCCAAATGGAATAAACCTTTGGGATAGTTATTTTTGGAACGCAATCCAGGAGACTTGGAGTGGACATCAAGAAGTAAACGAGGAAGCCACGAGGCAGGGAGGCGCGCCCCAGCGGGGTGGGCGCGCCCCCACCCTCGTGGGCCCCTTGTGGCTCCCCTGACCGACTTCCTTAGCCTATATATATCCACATACCCTAAAAACATCCAGGAGCACCACAAAACCCTATTTCCACCGCCGCAACATTCCGTACCCGTGAGATCCCATCTTGGGGCCTTTTCCGGCGCTCCGCTGGAGGGGGAATCGATCATGGAGGGCTTCTACATCAACACCATAGCCTCTCCGATGAAGTGTTAGTAGTTTACCACAGACCTTCGGGTCCATAGTTATTAGCAAGATGGCTTCTTCTCTCTTTGGATCTCAATACAAAGTTCTCCTCGATCTTCTTGGAGATCTATTCGATGTAATTCTTTTAGTAGTGTGTTTGTCGAGATCCGATGAATTGTGGGTTTATGATCAAGATTATCTATGAACAATATTTGAATCTCCTCTGAATTCTTTTATGTATGATTGGTTATCTTTGCAAGTCTCGTCGAATTATCAGTTTGGTTTGGCCTACTAGATTGATCTTTCTTGCAATTGGAGAAGTGCTCAGCTTTGGGTTCAATCTTGCGGTGTCCTTTCCTAGTGACAGCAGGGGCAGAAAGGCACGTATTGTATTGTTGCCATCGAGGATAAAAAGATGGGGTTTATATCATATTGCTTGAGTTTATCCCTCTACATCATGTCATCTTGCCTAATGCATTATTTTGTTCTTATGAACTTAATACTCTAGATGCATGCTGAATAGCGGTCGATGTGTGGAGTAATAATAGTAGATGTAGAATCATTTCGATCTACTTGTCGTGGACGTGATGCCTATATACATGATCATGCCTAGATATTCTCATAACTATGCACTTTTCTATCAATGCTCGACAGTAATTTGTTCACCCACTGTAATACTTATGCTATGTTGAGAGAAGCCACTGGTGAAACCTATGGCCCCCGGGTCTATTTCCCATCATATAAGTTTTCGATCTATTTTATTTTGCAATCTTTACTTTCCAATCTATATCATAAAAATACCCAAAATATTTATCTTATTATTATCTCTATCAGATCTCACTTTCGCAAGTAGCCGTGAAGGGATTGACAACCCCTTTATCGTGTTGGTTGCGAGGTTCTTGTTTGTTTGTGTAGGTACGAGGGATTTGCGTGTAGCCTCCTACTGGATTGATACCTTGGTTCTCAAAACTGAGGGAAATACTCACGCTACTTTGCCGCATCATCCTTTCCTCTTCAAGGGAAAACCAACGTAGTGCTCAAGAGATAGCAAGAAGGATTTGTGGCGCCGTTGCTGGGGAGGTCTACGCTCAAGTCAAGACATACCAAGTACCCATCACAAACTCTTCTCCCTCGCATTACATTATTTGCCATTTGCCTCTCGTTTTCCTCTCCCCCACTTCACCCTTGCCATTTTATTCGCCCTCTCTTTCCCATTCGCCTCTTTTTCGCTTGCCTCTTGTGTGCTTGTGTGTTGGATTGTTTGTCATGATGGTTCAAGATAATACTAAATTGTGTGACTTTTCCAATATCAACAACAATGATTTCCTTAGTACTCCGATTGCTCCTCTTACCGATGTTGAATCTTGTGAAATTAATGATGCTTTGTTGAATCTTGTCATGAAAAATCAATTCTCTGGCCTTCCTAGTGAAGATGTCGCTACTCATCTAAACAACTTTGTTGATTTGTGTGATATGCAAAAGAAGAAAGATGTGGATACTGATATTGCTAAATTGAAGCTATTTCCGTTTTCGCTTAGAGATCGTGGTAATACTTGGTTTTCGTCTTTGCCTAAAAATAGTATTGATTCACGGAATAAGTGAAAATATGCTTTTATCTCTAAGTATTTTCCTCCCGCTAAGATCATCTCTCTTAGAAACGATATTATGAATTTTAAGCAACTTGATCATGAGCATGTTGCACAATCTTGGGAGAGGATGAAATTAATGATTCGTAATTGCCCTACACATGGATTAAATTTATGGATGATCATACAAAATTTTTATGCCGGATTGAATTTTGCTTCTAGAAATCTTTCAGATTCGGCCGCAGGAGGCGCTTTTATGGAAATCACTTTAGGAGAAGCTACCAAACTCCTAGATAATATCATGGTTAATTATTCTCAATGGCACACCGAAAGATCTATAGTAAAAAGGTTCATGCGATAGAAGGGATTAATGTTTTGTGTGGAAAGATGGATGAACTTATGAAATTGTTTGCTAATAAGAGTGCTCCTATTGATCCTAATGATATGCCTTTGTCTACTTTGATTGAGAATAATAATGAATCTATGGATGTGAATTTTGTTGGTAGGAATAATTTTGGTAACAACGCTTATAGAGGAAACTTTAATCCTAGGCCGTTCCCTAGTAATTCCTCTAATAATTTTGGTAATTCCTACAACAACTCTTATGGAAATTTTAGTAAGATGCCCTCTGATTTTGAGACTAGTGTTAAAGAGTTTATGATTTCTCAAAAGAATTTCAATGCTTTGCTCGAAGAAAAATTGCCTAAGATTGATGAATTGGCTAGGAACTTGGATAGAATTTCTGTTGATGTTGATTCTTTGAAACTTAGATCTATTCCACCTAAGAATGATATCAATGAGTCTCTCAAGCCATGAGAATTTCCATTGATGAGTGCAAAGAAAGAACCGCTAGGATATGTGCTAAGAAAGATTGCTTTGTAAAAGCGTGTTCTTCTAGTTTTCATGATAATAATGATGAAGATCTAAAACTGATTGATGTGTCCTCTATTAAATCTTTGTTTTGCAAAATTAATCTTGGTAATGATGGGACTGGAGATGAGTCAACTTTAGTTAAAAGGCGTCCCAATGATTCGAAGGTTTTAGATCTTGATGCAAAAATTGGTAAAAGTGGGATTGAAGAGGTCAAAACTTTACATAGCAATGAACCCACTATTTTGGATTTCAAGGAATTTAATTATGATAATTTTTCTTTAATAGATTGTATTTCCTTGTTGCAATCCTTGTTAAGTTCTCCTCATGCTTATAGCCAAAATAAAGCTTTTACTAAACATATCGTTGATGCTTTAATGCAATCTTATGAAGAAAAACTTGAATTAGAAGTTTCTATCCCTAGAAAACTTTATGATGAGTGGGAACCTACTATTAAAATTAAAATTAAAGATCATGAATGCTATGCTTTGTGTGATTTGGGTGCTAGTGTTTCCACGATTCCAAAAACTTTGTGTGATGTGTTAGGTTTCCGTGATTTTGATGATTGCTCTTTAAACTTGCACCTTGCGGATTCCACCATTAAGAAACCTATGGGAAGGATTAATGATGTTATTATTGTTGCAAATAGGAATTATGTGCCCGTAGATTTTATTGTTCTTGATATAGATTGCAATCTTTCATGTCCTATTATTCTTGGTAGATCTTTCCTTAGAATGATTGGTGCAATTATTGATATGAAGGAAGGAAATATTAGATTCCAATTTCCATTAAGGAAAGGCATGGAACACTTTCCTAGGAAGAAAATAAAATTACCTTATGAATCTATTATGAGAGCCACCTATGAATTGAATACTAAAGATGGCAATACTTAGATCTATTCTCGCTTTTATGCCTAGCTAGGGGCGTTAAACGATAGCGCTTGTTGGGAGGCAACCCAACTTTATTTTTATTCTTTACTTTTTTTTCCTGTTTAGTATTAAATAATTCATAGCTTCTGTTTAGATGTGGTTTTATGTTTTAATTAGTGTTTGTGCCAAGTAGAACCTATAGGATAACCTACGGTGTAAGTTAATTTGATCTTGCTGGAAAAACAGAAACTTTTGTGCACACGAGAATAATTTAATAAATCACAGAAACGTGATTTTCAGTTGAATCTTTTTGAAGTAGATTAATAGACAAATTTCCTAGGACTTCCTATTTTCGTATGATTTTTGGGGTTCCATAAGTATTCGAAAGTTACAGATTGCTACAGACTGTTCTGTTTTTGACAGATTCTGTTTTTGTGTGTTGTTTGCTTATTTTGATGAATCTATGGCTAGTATCGGGGGGTATGAACCATAGATAAGTTGGAATACAGTAGGTTTAACACCAATATAAATAAATAATGAGTTCATTACAGTACCTTAAGGTGGTGGTTTGCTTTCTTGCACTAACGGAGCTTACAAGTTTTCTGTTGAGTTTTGTGTTGTGAAGTTTTCAAGTTTTGGGTAAAGATTTGATGGATTATGGAATAAGGAGTGGCAAGAGCCTAAGCTTGGGATGCCCAAGTCACCCCAAGGTAAAATTCAAGGACAACCAAAAGCCTAAGCTTGGGGATGCCCCGGAAGGCATCCCCTCTTTCGTCTTCGTCTACCGGTAACTTTACTTGAGGCTATATTTTATTCACCACATGATATGTGTTTTGCTTGGAGCGTCTTGTATGATATGAGTCTTTGCTTTTTAGTTTACCACAATCATCCTTGCTGTACACACCTTTTGGTAGAGACACACATGAATCAGAATTTATTAGAATACTCTATGTGCTTCACTTATATCTTTTGAGCTAGATAATTTTGCTCTAGTGCTTCACTTATATATTTTTAGAGCACGACGGTGGTTTTATTTTGTAGAAATTATTGATCACTTATGCTTCAC
This sequence comes from Triticum dicoccoides, assembly GCF_002162155.2. NCBI lineage: Eukaryota > Viridiplantae > Streptophyta > Magnoliopsida > Poales > Poaceae > Triticum > Triticum dicoccoides. The sequence goes on along the minus strand of NC_041381.1, from coordinate 318,852,220 downwards.
TTATATTATTTTGAGAGTCTTTTAGAACAGCATGGTATTTGCTTTGGTTATAAAATTAGTCCTAATATGATGGGCATCCAAGTTGGGTATAATAAAAACTATCATATAAAGTGCATTGAATACTATGAGAAGTTTGATTCCTTATGATTGTTTTGAGATATGAAGATGGTAATATTAGAGTCATGCTAGTTGAGCAGTTGTGAATTTGAGAGATGCTTGTGTTAAAGTTTGTGATTCCCGTAGCACGCACGTATGGTGAACCGTTATGTGATGAAGTTGGAGCATGATTTATTTTTTGATTGTCTTCCTTATGAGTGGCGGTCAGGGACGAGCGATGGTCTTTTCCTACCAATCTATCCCCCCAGGAGCATGCGTGTAGTACTTTGTTTCGATGACTAATAGATTTTTGCAATAAGTATATGAGTTCTTTATGACTAATGTTGAGTCCATGGATTATACACACTCTCACCCTTCCACCATTGCTAGCCTCTCTTGTGCCGCGCAACTTTCGCCGGTACCATAGACCCACCATATACCTTCCTCAAAACAGCCACCATACCTACCTATTATGGCATTTCCATAGCCATTCCGAGATATATTGCCATGCAACTTTCCACCATTCCGTTTATTATGACATGCTCCATCATTGTCATATTGCTTTTGCATGATCATGTAGTTGACATCGTATTTGTGGCAAAGCCACCTTTATAATTCTTTCATACATGTCACTCTTGATTCATTGCATATCCCGGTACACCGCCGGAGGCATTCACATAGAGTCATATTTTGTTCTAAGTATTGAGTTGTAATCTTGACTTGTAAGTAAATAAAAGTGTGATGATCTTCATTATAGAGCATTGTCCCATGTGTGGAAAAGATGATGGAGACTATGATTCCCCCACAAGTCGGGATGAGACTCCGGACTTTATGAAAAATAAAAGAGGCCAAAGAAGCCCAAAAAAAGAGGCCAAAGAAGCCCACCAAAAAAAGAAAGAAAAAAATGAGAGAAAAAGAGAGAAGGGACAATGTTACTATCCTTTTTCCACACTTGTGCTTCAAGGTAGCACCATGATCTTCATGATAGAGAGTCTCCTATGTTGTCACTTTCATATACTAGTGGGAATTTTTCATTATACAACTTGGCTTGTATATTCCAAATAATGGGCTTCCTCAAAATGCCCTAGGTCTTCGTGAGCAAGCAAGTTGGATGCACACCCACTTAGTTTCTTTTGATGAGCATTCATACACTTATAGCTCTAGTGCATCCGTTGCATGGCAATCCCTACTCACTCACATTGATATCTATTGATGGGCATCTCCATAGCCCGTTGATACGTCTAGTTGATGTGAGACTATCTTCTCCTTTTTTGTCTTCTCCACAACCACCATTCTATTCCATATATAGTGATATGTCCATGGCTCACGCTCATGTATTGCGTGAAAATTGAAAAAGTTTGAGCACATCAAAGTATGAAACAATTGCTTGGCTTGTCATCGGGGTTGTGCATCATTTAAATATTTTGTGTGATGAAGATAGAGCATAGCCAGACTATATGATTTTGTAGGGATAGCTTTGTTTAGCCATGTTATTTTGAGAAGACATGATTGCTTTGTTAGTATGCTTGAAGTATTATTGTTCTCATGTCAATATTAAACTTTTGTCTTGAATTCGATGCAAAAAATTTTTTGCCTTGAATCTTATGGATCTGAACATTCACGCCACAATAAAGAAAATTACATTGAGAAATATGCTAGGTAGCATTCCACATCAAAAATTCTGTTTTTTATCATTTACCTACTCGAGGACGAGCTGGAATTAAGCTTGGGGATGCTTGATACGTCTCCAATGTATCTTTAATTTTTTATTGTTCCATGCTATTATATTACTTGTTTTGGATGTTTAATGGGCTTTACTATACACTTTTATATTATTTTTGGGACTAACCTATTAACTAGAGGCCCAGCCCAAATTGTTGTTTTCTTGTCTATTTCAGTGTTTCGCAGAAAAGGAATATCAAACGGAGTCCAAACGGAATGAAACCCTCGGGAGAGTTATTTTTGGAACAAACGCAATCCGGGAGACTTGGAGTGGACGTCAAGAAATAAACGAGGAAGCCACGAGGCAAGGAGGCATGCTCCAGGGGGGTGGGCGCGCCTCCCACCCTTGTGGGCCCCTCATGGCTCCCCTGACCGACTTCCTTTGCCTATATATATCCACATACCCTGAAAACATCCAGGAGCACAACGAAACCCTATTTCCACCGCCGCAACCTTCTGTACCCGTGAGATCCCATCTTGGGGCCTTTTCCGGCGCTCCGCCGGAGGGGGAATCGAGCAAGGAGGGCTTCTACATCAACACCATAGCCTCTCCGGTGAAGTGTGAGTAGTTTACCATAGACCTTCGGGTCCATAGTTATTAGCTAGATGGCTTTTTCTCTCTCGTTGGATTTTAATACAAAGTTCTCCTCGATCTTCTTGGAGATCTATTCGATGTAATTCTTTTTGCGGTGTGTGTATCGAGATCCGATGAATTGTTGGTTTATGATCAAGATTATCTATGAACAATATTTGAATCTCCTCTGATTCTTTTATGTATGATTGGTTATCTTTGCAAGTCTCTTCGAATTATGAGTTTCGTTTGGCCTACTAGATTGATCTTTCTTGCAATGGGAGAAGTGCTTAGCTTTGGGTTCCATCTTGTGGTGTCCTTTCCTAGTGACAGCAGGGGCAGCAAGGCACGTATTGTATTGTTGCCATCAAGGATAAAAAGATGGGGTTTATATCATATTGCTTGAGTTTATCCCTCTACATCATGTCATCTTGCCTAATGCGTTACTCTGTTCTTATGAACTTAATACTCTAGATGCATGCTGGATAGCGGTTGATGTGTGGAGTAATAGTAGTAGATGCAGAATCGCTTCGATCTACTTGTCGCGGACGTGATGCCTATATATTCTCATAACTGTGCACTTTTCTATCAATCTCGACAGTAATTTGTTCACCCACCGTAATATTTATGCTATCTTGAGAGAAGCCACTAGTGAAACCTATGGCCCCGGGGTCTATTTTCCATCATATAAGTTTCCGATCTATTTTATTTTGCAATCTTTACTTTCCAATCTATATCATAAAAATGCCAAAAATATTTATCTTATTATTATCTCTATCAGATCTCACTTTCGCAAGTGTCCGTGAAGGGATTGACAACCCCTTTATCGCATTGGTTGTGAGGTTCTTGTTTGTTTGTGTCGGTATGAGGGATTTACGTGTAGCCTCCTACTGGATTGATACCTTGGTTCTTGAAACTGAGGGAAATACTTACGCTACTTTGCTGCATCACCCTTTCCTCTTCAAGGGTAAACCACGCAGTGCTCAAGAGGTAGCAGATCCAACCAAGGCGGAGACGAGGCTGGGGGTGCGTCGGAGGCAGCGCAGGGTCGCCGGAGATCTGGGCGGCTGGAGGTTGAAGACGACGACTTGGACGGCATTCAAGGGCGTCCCGCGGCTCGTGGCTCGTCGTAGAGGCGTAGAAGACGGAGGAGGACCTCGTGGAGGTGTTGGGGAGGCGAGGCAGTGGTCGTGGCTACGGCGGCAATGAGCGGCAGCGACGGTGGTGCTCGGCGCGGGTGAGAGAGAGGGAGCAGAGGAGAGGAGGGCCACGGGGAAGAGTGAGAGGGTTCCAGGGGGTGGCGTGGCACTGTGTGAGACATCCAGGGGAGGAGGAGGTAGCCAGGCAGGGAGGAGGTGGCCGGCGTGTGGCTGCGCGCGCCGGGCACGTGCCCCTGCCTACTGGCGCGAGGAGGAAGGTGATAGAGGGGGCTGCGGCGGTGGGCTGGGCCAGCTAGGTGGGCTGCAAAGGCAAGGCCGGGTAAGTTTTCCTTTTCTTTCTGTTTTTTCTATTTTTCTGTAACATTTAGGGCTTTTCTAAAAATACCTAGATACTTCCAAAAATCATGAAACTTGCTCAGGCCTACTGTTTAGAATATATCCAACAGTAAACATTTTAGTTTCAGATTATTTGGACATTTAAAATATTTTATAGCATTTAAATGTCCAAATGCAAATAACATATGATTTAATTCAAAAATCCAGAATGGCCTAGAAAAATGTGCACCATTTCTGGGAGAGGTTCTAGACCAATTCAGAAATGATGAACTTTTGTGAAGGGCATTTTGGGTTCATTGAAATGTTTTTCAGTTGAACCTGGTATTATCCCCATTTCAGGTAAGAGAAATTTAAACATGATGGCACTCATGGGGCTAGCCTAGTGCATTGCGAGAAGCTAGGGATGTGACAAGGCTTACTAGGGACACGATGTTTTATCTATGTATCCACACATGTATCAAGTTTCCGGTTAATACAATTCTAGCATGAATAATAAACATTAATCATGATATAAGGAAATATAAAATAACAACTATATTATTGCCTCTAGGTCATATTTCCTTCACTTCACTGGGTCATCGTTGGTGCAAAGGGACAATGTGAAAGTGAAAAGGAGAAGTTGAAGTTCGATCACATGTTAGAGGATCACAAAAAAGGGTTATAACCCAATTGCGAAGATGGCAACACAAAGCTCGGTACCACACTGGAATTGTTGCAGTGGAAGGCAGAGAATGGTGTACCTAACAAAGGATTTGAGAAGCTACTGAAAGTATTGAAGGAGAAGCTTCCAAAGGATAATGAATTGCCCGACAGTACGTACGCAACAAAGAAGGTTGTATGCCCTCTAGGATTGGAGGTGCAGAAGATACATGCATGCACCAATGACTGCATCCTCTACCGCGGTGCGTACAAGGATTTGAACGCATGCCCGGTATGTCATGCATTGCGGTATAAGATCAGACGAGATGACCCTGGTGATGTTGACGGCGATCGCCCCAGGAAGAGGGTTCCTGCAAAGGTGATGTGGTATGCTCAGGTAATACCACGGTTGAAACATCTGTTCAGAAACAAAGAGCATGCCAAGTTGATGCGATGGCACAAATAGGACCGTAAGAAAGACGGGAAGTTGAGAGAAAGTGGGAAGACTTTGCAGGTGACGCAAGGAACGTATGGTTTGGTTTAAGCGCGGATGGCATTAATCCTTTTGGGGAGCAGAGCGGCAATCATAGCACCTGGCCCGTGACTCTATGTATCTATAACCTTCCTCCTTGGATGTGCATGAAGCGGAAGTTCATTATGATGCCAGTTCTCATCCAAGGCCCTAAGCAACCCGACAACGACATTGATGTGTACCTGAGGCATTAGTTAAAGAACTTTTATAGTTGTGGAATGGAAACAGTGTACGTGTGTGGGATGAGCACAAACAATAGGAATTTGACCTACATGCGTTGCTATTTGTAACCATCAACGATTGACCTGCTCTCAGTAACCTTTCAGGACAGACAAACAAGGGATACCACGCATGCACGCACTGTTTAGATGACACCGAAAGTATATATTTGGACAAATGCAGGAGGAATGTGTACCTGGGGCATCTTCAATTTCTTCCGACCAACTATCAATGTCGAAAGAAAGGCTGGCATTTCAAAGGCGAGGTAGATCACCGGAAGAAGCCCGCCGTCCGTACTGGTGATCACATACTTGCTATGGTCAATGATTTACAAGTAATCTTTGGAAAGGGTCCCGACGGACTATCTATTTCGGATGATGCTGAGGGACATGCACCCATGTGGAAGAATCTATATTTTGGGGCCTACCCTATTGGAAAGACTATCAGTGTCAAAACCGGCGGATCTCGGGTAGGGGGTCCCGAACTGTGCGTCCGAGGTCGATGGTAACAGGAGATGGGGGACATGATGTTTACCCAGGTCCGGGCCCTCTCTATGGAGGTAATACCCTACTTCCTGCTTGATTGATCTTGATGAATATGAGTATTACAAGAGTTGATCTACCACGAGATCGTAATGTCTAAACCCTAGAAGTCTTGCCTATGGGATTATGATTGTGTCCTACAGACTAAACCCTCCAGTTTATATAGACACCGGAGGGGGCTAGGGTTGTACAAAGTCGGTTACAGAGAAATAAATCTACATATCCGAATCGCCAAGCTTGCCTTCCACGCCAAGTAGAGTGCCATCCGGACACGGGAAGAAGTCTTCTATCTTGTATCTTCATAGCCCAACAGTCCGGCCCATGTATATAGTCCGGCTGTTCGAGGACCCCTTAATCTAGGACTCCCTCAGTAGCCCCTGAACCAGGCTTCAATGACGAGGTGTCTCGCGCGCAGATTGTCTTCGGCATTGCAAGGTGGGTTCCCCCTCCGAATACTCCAACATAGTCTTCGAACATAGAAAATGTGTCCGGTTCTGCAAAACAAGTACCAAACACAACCGTAGAGAGTATAATATTCCACGAGTCCAATCCGCTAACAACTTTTTGTAACGTGACATCACGTCACCACCCTATCAATATTCGAACCATTTTTTAGCCTGTCGCTCCGTATTTTGAGGTGCGGTTTTACTGGCAAGTCTTGTCAAAGCAGAGATCGTATCCCCTTATTGCGGGGTTCTCATTAATATGGGCATGGGTAACCCAACCGCGCCATCTGCACGGCCCTTGGGGAATGGGCGAGTTTTAAGGCGAGTGGGGAGGCGCTTGATATTCACCGCCTTTATAAAGAGATAAGGATTCTCCCCTTTTTCACCCACGCCTTGTCCTTCCTCTGCCCATCCATTCTCGAGCTCCAGTGCCCAAGCTCTCGTATTTTCTACCCAAAAAGCACTCCAATCATGTCCGGATCCGGAGCTGGAGGCAAGTGGATGGACTCCTCCGTCAAGGAGAAGGATATCACAAAGCTCCGGGAGGCCGGGTACTTGGCCAAGGAAATTGCCCGTTGGCTTCTGGCCAAGGGACATATAGTCCCCACCCCGGAGCCCTAAGAGAGGGTGGTGTTCATCTCACACTTCGTCCACGGGCTGGGATTCCCTCTCCACCCGTTTGTCCGCGGACTCATGTTCTACTATGGGGTGGACTTCCACGATCTGGCCCCCAACTCCATCCTCAACATCTCGACATTTATTGTCGTGTGCAAGGCTTTCCTCCGCATCCACCTCACTTTGGACTATGGCTGAAGACCTTCAATGTGAAGCCAAAGGTGGTGAGCGGCTAGCAAGCAGAGTGCGGAGGCGCCATGGTGGGCAAGATGCCCAATGTCACCTGGCCCGAAGGCTCCTTTGTGGAGACTGTCAAAGGGTGGCAGTTGATGACCCATAATTATAGGGGATCTATCGTAGTCCTTTCAATAAGTAAGAGTGTCGAACCCAACGAGGAGCAGAAGGAAATGATAAGCGGTTTTCAGTAAGGTTTTCTCTGCAAGCACTGAAATAGTAGGTGATAAATAGTTTTGTGATAAGATAAATAGTAACGAGCAAAAAGTAAATAAAGTGCAGCAAGGTGGCCCAATCCTTTATGTAGCAAAGGATAAGCCTGGACAAATTCTAATAATGAAGAAGGAGCTCCCGAGGACACATTGGGAATTATCGTCAAGCTAGTTTTCATCACATTCATAAGATTCGCGTTCGGTACTTTGATAATTTGATATGTGCGTGGACTGGCACTTGGGTACTGCCCTAACATGGAAAAGCATCCCACTTATGATTAACCCCTATTGGAAGCATCCGCAACTACAAAAAGGAGTATTAAGGTAAACCTAACCACATCATTAAACATATGGATCCATATCAACACCTAACAAAGCAATGCATAAACTAGGGTTTAAGCTTCTGTCACTCTAGCAACCCATCATCTACTTATTACTTCCCTATGCCTTCCTCTAGGCCCAAATAATGGTGAAGTGTCACGTAGTCGACGTTCACATAACACCACTAGAGGAAAGACAACATACATCTCATCAAAATATCGAATGAATACCAAATTCACATGACTACTAATAGCAAGACTTCACCCATGTCCTCAGGAACAAACGTAACTACTCACAAAGCATATTCATGTTCATAATCAGAGGGGTATTAATATGCATAAAGGATCTGAATATATGATCCTCCACCAAGTAAACCAAATAGCATCAACTACAAGGAGTAATTAACACTACTAGCAACCCACAGGTACCAATTTGTGGTTTTGATACAAGATTGGATACAAGAGATGAACTAGGGTTTTGAGATGAGATGGTGCTGGTGAAGATGTTGATGAAGATTGACCCCCTCCTGATGAGAGGATCGTTGGTGATGACGTTGGTGATGATTTCCCCCTCCCGGAGGGAAGTGTCCCCAGCAGAACAGCTCCGCAAGAGCCCTAGATTGATTCCGCCAAGGTTCCGCCTCGTGGCGGCGGAGTTTCGTCCCATAAGCTTGCCCCCGATTTTTTCTAGGAGAAAACCCTTCATATAGCAGAAGATGGACGCCGGAGGCCCACCAGGGAGCCCAGGAGATAGGGGGCGCGCCCTAGAGGGGGCGCCCCTGTCTCCTGGACAGGGTGTGGGCCCCCTGGCCTATTTCTTTTGCCAAAAATTCTTATTAAATCTAAAAGGTTGTTTCGTGGAGTCTCAGGTCTTTTGGAGTTGTGCAGAATAGGTTTCCAACGTTTGCTCCTTTTCCAGCCAGAATTCTAGCTGCCGGCATCCCCCCTCTTCATGGTAAACCTTGTAAAATTAGGGAGAATAGCCATAAGTACTGAGATATAATGTGTAATAACATCCCATAATGCAATAAATATTGATATAAAAGCATGATGCAAAATGGACGTATCAACTCCCCCAAGCTTAGACCTCACTTGTCCTCAAGCGGAAGCCGAAATCAAAAAATATGTCCACATGTTTAGAGATAGAGGTGTCGATAAAAAATAAAATACGGACATGAGGGCATCATGATCATTCTAATAACAGCAACATATATGGATTTTGTCATATGATTTCCTATGTTCAAGTAATAAGAAATTCACAATGTCAAGTATGGTTCAAAAACTTCATTGGGAACTAACAAACTATAATCTCAGTCATTGAAGCAATTGCAGTTTATCGTAACATCAGAAAGAGTCAATAATAGAGCTTTTCAGCAGGCTCACATACTCAACTATATCGTAGTCCCCTATAATTGTTAACACTCACGCAATACTTGTGGTTATAGAATTTCAGCCAGACACCGAGAAAGATAGGGGCTTATTGTGTTGCCTCCCAACATATTCACCTTTAGGTGATGTCAACAATAATAGTGTAACGCCCGGATAACTATGCTACAGTAAAACTCTGTATTGATGCCACGTCACCTTCGTTACTGTTGCTAATCTTTCATTAGTTCAAAACTGGTCCAAAAATCAAAATTCAAAATATGACAAACAACAAAAGTTTTAAAACATCAAAACAAAAATGTTCGGGCAGTGGCAAATATTGCATAGGTAATTATGGTGAAGTAACACATTTTTAGAAAATGCCTAATTACTTTGAAATGAAATAAAACAGAAAAGGAAATAAACAAAAAAAATGAAAATAAAACAAAAGGAGAACCCCCTCCCCACTGGGCCAATCGGCCCAGCTGCTAGCTAGGCCACAGCCCCTGCCCCGCTGGACCGCAACCAACCTGGTCGGCCCAGTCGGCCCAGCTCCCCGCACCGCACCCCCTTCCTGTTCCTCGGTCGCGCACCGCTACAGGGCGCGGTCGCCACCGAACCCGCTTGCAGGCGTCGAGGTGGATAAGGGCGCCGACGCCGCGCCCCCTCGGTCTCTCCTCCCACTCGCCCCACTCTCGCCTCGGCTCCTGCGCCACTCCCTCTCCCCTCCAGATCCATCGCGCCCTCCTCCGCGTTCCCCCACCACGCCCGAACACCGCCATGGACCCGCCGCCGTGAATCGCGCGGCCACAGCCTTCGCCTCGCCGCACCTGCGTGTCCGACGACGCCTCCATCGTCTTCCTCGTCCATCGGAGGCCTCAGCTGGAGCGGAGGAGCCCCGAATCACCGGATCCCCTTCGTCCTCATCTCCGGCGGCCGCGTTCTTCACCAACTCCGACGACACCCCCCTGCTGCTACCAAACTACCACCGGCCTTCGTGCGTGCCGCTAGGTGAGCTGCCTCCCTCCTCCACCCTCTAGCTCTCCTAGCTTGCGCAGTAACTAGCTCGTCGTCGTGCCCGGGCTCCGGTCGCCGCGGTGTACCTCGCCGCCGTGGCCACGGCCCCTGTCGCACTCACCTGGGCATGGCATCGAGCTCCTCTTGCTCCCATGAGCCCAACGAGCTCGAGCCCGTGCCTTCCCGTGCCCTCTAGCCTCGTTTCCGACCGCGCCCGAACACCGCCGTCCGCTCGGCCTCTCGCCGTCGTCGTCCTAGCCCGTTACGGGCCGCGCCGCCACCATAGATGGACGCGGCGTCGAACGCCCGACTCAACGCGCATGCGCACGCCCCCTCCCGTGCCTCTTTGCGCCATCCCTGATGAGCGCCCGAACGCAACGCCGCGGACCTCGTCGCCGGTGACGTTTCCGGCCTGGTCCGGCGATGCCACCACCACCACTCGACGCGCGGTCGAGTGACCGTTCGAACGCACCCACGCACGCCCGGAACCGAGCCCCGTAGCACGGTTCCGGCCAACTCCAGCGAGGGGCCGCCGTTGTTTTGGTCGCCGGAGTTAGCCCCGGCGCGTCTCCGGCGGGTGCCGAGCTGGCACCCACGTGGCACCGCCTCGGGCCACTGACTGGTGGGCCCAGGGCCCCCTGTTGACCTGTTGACTGGGTCAACGTGCTGACTGGGCAGCCCAGTGGCACTGACATGCGGGCCCCATGCCATAAAAAATAAAACAAATAGATAAACTGCTAATTAATTAAATTAGTTAATTAAAACATTAATCTCTCACTGACTGCTAGGACCCACACACTAATTCACCCATTTAGTTAATTTTAGAATTCTGTTAATGTCCCTGACAATGAAATGTGGGTCCCACTAGACCCACGTGTCTGGTTTGACTGGTCAACCGACCACTCTGATGTCATGCCTGCGTCATTAGGCACTGTTCTGGATAATGTTGGATTTAAATGAATAAATAAAATCAGAAAATGATTTAAATCTTTAGAAAATCATATCTTTTAATCCGTAACTCGGATGAAAATACTTTCTACATGAAAGTTGCTCAGAACGACGAGACGATTCCGGATACGCAACCCGTTCGTCCGCCACACCCCCCTAACCTATCGAACTCGCAACTTTCCCCCTCCGGCTCCTCTGCTCAAAAACACGGAACCCCGGGGATACCTCCCCGGATGTTGCCCCCCCTTCACCGGTATCACCTCATACCGCGTTAGGGCACCTCTAGCACCGATACTTGTCATGTCATGCATCGCTATGCACCTGCTTGCTTAAATATTTATTGTTTCTTCCCCCTCTTCTCTCGCTAGACACCGAGACCGACGCTGCTGCTGCCCAGTTCGACTACGGAGTTGACGACCCCTCTCTCTTGCCAGAGCAACCAGGCAAGCCCCCCCCCTTGATCACCAGATATCGCCTATTCTCCTCTATACTGCTTGCATTAGAGTAGTGTAGCATGTTACTGCTTTCCATTGATCCTATTCTGATGCATAGCCTGACATTGTTGCTACATCTGTTGATACCTTACCTGCAATCCTAAATGCTTAGTATAGGATGCTAGTTTATCATCATTGGCCCTACATTCTTGTCAGTCTACCTTGCTATAGTATCGGGCCGTGATCACTTGGGGGGTGATCACGGGTATATACTATACATACATACATACTATACAGATGGTGACTAAAGTCGGGTCCGCTCGAAGAGTACCCGCGAGTGATTCACGGATTGGGGGCTGAAAGGACCTTTGTCCCGACGGCCCTCTGTGTGGATCTTTGTGGCGGAGCGATAGGGCAGGTTGAGACCACCTAGGCGAGAGGTGGGCCTGGCCTTGGTCGGCGTCCGCGGTTGCTTCATAATAACACGCTTAACGAGATCTTGGTATTTGATCTGAGTCTGGCCATTTGGTCTATACGCACTAACCATCTACGTGGGAGTAGTTATGGGTATCCCGACGTCGTGGTATCAGCCGAAGCCTTCTTGACGTCAGCAACTGAGCGGCGCACGCCGGATTGGACTGGAACGCCACTAGGCTAGGTCTGCTTCCGGCCGCCCATGCAACGTGCAGGTGTGCTCAGGGCGATGGGCCCAGACCCCTGCGCGCTTAGGTTTAGACCGGTGTGCTGACCTCTCTGTTGAGCCTAGGTGGGCTGCGACGTGTTGATCTTCCGCGGCCGGGCATGACCCCGTAAAGTGTGTCCGGCCAAATGGGATCAAGCGTGTTGGGTTATGTGGTGCACCCCTGTAGGGAAGTTAATCTATTCGAATAGCCGTGTCCCTCGGTAAAAGGACGACCCGGAGTTGTACCTTGACCTTATGACAACGAGAACCGGATACTTAATAAAACACACCCTTCCAAGTTCCACAGACAACCCGGTGATCGCTTTTCCACAGGGCGACGAGGGGAGGATCACCGGGTAGGATTATGCTATGCGATGCTACTGGAGATGCTACTTTGAGATGCTACTTGGAGATGCTACTTGGCGATGCTACTTGGAGGACTTCAGTCTACTCTCTTCTACATGCTGCAAGACGGAGGCTGCCAGAAGCGTAGTCTTCGACAGGATTAGCTATCCCCCTCTTATTCTGGCATTCTGCAGTTCAGTCCACCGATATGGCCCTTTACACATATATCCATGCATATGTAGTGTAGCTCCTTGCTTGCGCGTACTTTGGATGAGTACTCACAGTTGCTTTCTCCCCCCTTTTCCCCCTTTCCTTTCTTTCTGGTTGTCACAACCAGATGCTGGAGTCCAGGAGCCAGACGCCACCGTCGATGACGACTACTACACTGGAGGTGCCTACTTCTACGTGCAGGCTGCTGACGACGACCAGGAGTAGTTTAGGAGGATCCCAGGCAGGAGGCCTGCGCCTCTTTCGATCTGTATCCCAGTTTGTGCTAGCCTTCTTAAGGCAAACTTGTTTTACTTATGTCTGTACTCAGATATTGTTGCTTCCGCTGACTCGTCTATGATCGAGCACTTGTATTCGAGCCCTCGAGGCCCCTGACTTGTATTATGATGCTTGTATGACTTATCTATGTTTTAGAGTTGTGTTGTGATATCTTCCCGTGAGTCCCTGATCTTGATCTTACGGGCCCACGTCGCCATTGGGTGGTACTAGGATCTTTTACTCCTCGACCTTTACTCTGGGACTCTGAACTCTCTTCTACTCGGGTTAAACGAATTTACTAAGTCTAATATTAGGATCCCGTTACCACGTTCACCCCAAAGTTGGATAAGCCATAGTTATTCTGTAGGATAGTATTTTGAATAGTACCCACATTGTCATTTGACTCCATTGAAACATCTTTGTTTTCAGATGGAACCCACGAGGCAGGTCATGCGCCACACGGCGGCCATTGGTGCCTCAGGATCACCTGCTGTGCTAGCTGAGATGATGACCTATCTGGGTTATCGCTGGCACCCTGAGTACACTGTCTATGAGGAGTACCAGGACTTTAACCAGGAGCAGTACCGTGCCATCGTCCACCTCTACTCTTGGGAGTATAACTCCACTACCGTGCTGCACACCGCTCATGGTGTTGGAGTGACCATCGAGATGGCAGTTCACGATGCTGCCTATGCTGCTCTGACACGTCTTCGTGGAGAGTATCAGGCGTTGGACACTTCCCCTTTCAGGCACATTGCTATCGCATCTGATGTTGGTGCGGAGGGATACTACACTGCTGCCTACTCCACCGTCACTCGAGAGCCCTTCCACCATCAGAGACTGGTTCTGCATGCTGATGGGTTGGACCGAGCTAACCGAGCTCTTCGCCACGAGTTGTACACCACTCGTCGGCACCTTCACAGGGCTCTGACGCTGTTGCACCCCTTTGTTCTATCTAGACAGCTACCGCGTTCTGCGATCTACCCAGCCAGGACCGTGATGCCCGACGGTGTCGGTTGGCCAGAGGTGGGAGGCTACTCTCCCGCACTTGGTCCTCTTCTGCCACCTGAGCGTCCGGTTCTACACCAGAGTATCCGCGGCCCCCAGACTGCTGACGTGGACTATCCGTTGCCTCACTACCAGTTGTCGGGCTACGACTACCTCCACAGTACCTCCTGGGACTGATGTAGTCTTGCTTACTAGTATTAGATGCATTCGTCGTGAGCCTGCGTGCCGCCTATGATGTCTTAGTCTATGTACTGAACTCTGTGTACCGCACTCTATGCATGATCCCTTTTGTAAGATATGCCGGCTACCATGAAGTATCTGTCGTGCTCCTTTCATTATGCATGTTTCATCATAAATGATTCTTGTCTATGCAAATTTCTCAATGCTGAACTACCCCTGTTATATATTAGCAGGATGGTTAGACCAGCTGGTCGTGGTCGTGGTGACGACTTCCCACCCCCACCTGAGTACATGGCTGGTATGATCCAACAGCTTGAGATGAATCGCCAGTTCATGGAGAATGTGATGGCTCAGTTCCCTCGCCCCAATATGAACGAGCAGCCAGCCCAAGTGACTCTGCAGGATTTCATGCGCCTCAACCCAACCGTGTGCGCAGCTCAACTCAGCCGCTGGATGCTGATGACTGGCTCCGTGACATCACCTATGAGATGGAGTCTGCTGAAGTAGCCCCTGCCCGCTATGTCACCTTTGCTTCCTTCTTTCTGAAGGGACCCGCAGCTCAATGGTGGGACAGCCGCAGGCGTACTCTGCCCGTTGGGACAATCATCACCTGGCCAGACTTTCAAGCTGCTTTCCGTGCCTGCTTCATTCCTCAGGGAATCATGGACAGGAAGAAGCGTGAGTTCTGCAACCTCACACAGGGCAACAAAACTGTGGAAGCTTATCAGCGGGAGTTTCTGGACTTGTCCCGCTATGTTGAAGAAGACATTGCAACTGATGCACGTAGACAGGAGAAGTTCCGTGACGGCCTTCAAGCTGACATCAAGCTCGCACTTCTGGTGCATGACTTTGCCGATTTCGCCCCCTTGGTGAACAAGGCCATCAATGTCGAGACTGGTCTGCAGGAATACCAGAGCTCTCACAGGCGCAGCCGTGACACGGGCTCATCTTCGGGCCCGTCCTCGCAGAAGCGCAAGATATGGATTCCCAACAGCATGTACCAGCCGAATGCACCTGCCCCAAGGCAGTCCTATGCTGCACCTCGTCTGCCTACTTCTCCAACTAGGCAGCCGAGGCTTCCAGCTCCACCACCCCAAGCTCCTGTTCCTACTCCCGAGAATGGTCTGTGCTTCAGGTGCGGACAACCAGGGCACCGTGCTAGGGAATGCAACCAGAAACAGAATCAACTGGCCCTTCCAGCAACTGGCCGTGGGAACAACCAGCCCCGCAACAACAATGCCAAGTCCTATGGTCGTGTTCATGCCAACCACGTTGATCTGAATGGAGCTCAAGACCAGCCTGCTACTGTGATGGGTACACTCCTCGTAAATTCAGTACTTGCATCTGTTTTATTCGATACAGGTGCATCGCATTCATTCATGTCAGAAGATTTTGCATGCTTGCACGACATTAGAAGTGAGGACATGAACGCTTCGCTATTAGTACACACCCCCGCGGGCCAATGTCGGACCTCCATCATTTGCAACAACGTCCCCGTTGAAATCGAAGGACTAGAATTCCTTGTCTCTCCCATCGTACTGAAGTCCTGTAGCATTGACCTCATTCTGGGAATGAATTGGTTAAAGGCGCATACTGCTTCTATAGTTTGTGCCACTAAGACCGTCCATCTTCTACACCCTTCTGATGAAATAATAAGCTACAATGCTCGTCTTGTTTAGAATGCCGAGGCAAGGCTCTATGCATTGAATGCATTGAATGCCGCACCCCTCGAGGGCATTGAAAACATTCCCGTCGTGCGTGACTTCCTCGACGTCTTTCCTGAAGAACTCCCAGGGATTCCCCCTGCTAGAGCTGTCGAATTCGTCATCGACCTGAAACCAGGCACCACTCCTATAGCCAAACGACCTTACAAGATGCCGCCGCATGAACTCCTTGAGCTTAAGGAGGAAATCGACAAATCTCTTCGAAGTGGTTTCATTCGCCCAAGTTGCTCTCCTTGGGGAGCACCTTCTCTCTTTGTCAAGAAGAAGGATGGGACAAACCGATTGGTCCAAGACTATCGCCCTATTAACCAAGCTACCATTCAGAACAAATATCCTCTTCCTCGGATCAATGATCTATATGATCAACTGGCTGGTTCGTCAGTGTTCTCTAAACTCGACTTGAGGTTGGGTTACCACCAGATCCGTGTTCGTGAAGAAGATATCCCGAAGACCGCATTTGTGACTCGCTATGGATCATACGAGTACACCGTTATGTCTTTTGGATTAACCAATGCCCCAGCCACCTTCTCTCGTCTGATGAACTATATATTCATGGATTACCTCGACAAGTTCGTCGTGGTTTATCTGGATGATATCCTTGTATATTCCAAGAATGAAGAAGAACATGCTGAACATCTTCGTCTTGTGCTGGAAAAGCTACGAGAGCATCAGCTATACGCCAAGTTCTCCAAATGTGAATTCTGGCTTCCTGAAGTAACCTATCTTGGACATGTCATCTCTAAGGATGGTATTGCCGTTAACCCTGAACGAGTTCAGGCTATTCTTGATTGGACTCCTCCGAAGAATGTCAAGCAAGTCAGAAGTTTTCTCGGTCTCGCCAGCTATTGCCGTCGATTCGTCGAGAACTTCTCCAAGATTGCCAGGCCCCTGACTAACCTATTGCATAAGGGCATCAAGTTCCAATGGATAGATAAATGTCAGGAAAGTTTCCAGGCACTCAAAGACAAGTTGACTTCTGCCCCAGTACTAGCTCCTCCTGATACTAAGAAGGACTTCGTCATTTACTGTGACGCTTCCCGTCAAGGATTAGGCTGTGTCCTAATGCAAGACCGCAAAGTTATTGCTTATGCCTCTCGGCAATTGCGCCCTCACGAAGAGAACTACCCAGTTCACGACCTCGAGCTTGCTGCTGTCATTCATGCACTGAAGCAGTGGCGACATTACCTTCTCGGTAATCGTTGCGAGATCTTCACTAACCACCAAAGTCTGAAGTATCTGTTTACTCAGCCAAACCTGAACCTCCGTCAGCAGAGATGGATGGAGATTGTTGCAGACTTTGACTTGGGTATTTCCTATACACCGGGCAAGGCTAATGTAATGGCTGATGCCTTGAGCCGCAAGTCTTACTGCAACCACCTCCAGATTCACAAGGTTCAACCCTCACTTGTTGAAGAATTTCGAAAGCTGAACCTCCATATTGTTCCTCCGGGTGCGCTCGCTCCCCCTCCTAAGGAGTTTCGCAAGATGAACCTCCACGTTGTTCCCAGGGGTTCTCTCAATACCCTGGTTACGAAACCAGATCTTGTGGACACCATCAAATGGATACAGAAGTGTGACGATGAAGTCCACAAGATCAAGCGCGACCTCAAAGAAGGAAAGCCCTCATTCTTCACTGTTGCTGAGGATGGCACCTTATTCTTCAAAGGTCGCCTAGTAGTTCCGAGTAAGAGGGAAAACCTGGATATGACTCAGAAGGTTATGAAAGAAGCTCATGATACGCCTCTATGTATCCATCCTGGTAGTACAAAGATGTACCAGGACATTCGTCAAAGATTCTGGTGGTATAACATGAAGCAAGACATTGCTCGCTATGTTGCTGAGTGTGATGTTTGCCGTCGTATCAAAGCAGAACATCAAAGGCCTGCTGGAACTCTACAACCTATCTCTATTCCTGAATGGAAATGGGACCATGTTGAAATGGACTTCGTCACTGGATTTCCCAAATCGCAAAAAGGTAATGATGCTATTCTTGTCGTCATTGACCGGCTTTCTAAAGTTGCGCATTTTCTGGCTGTCAAGGAAACAATCACTGCTAGTCAGCTGGCAAACCTCTACATGTCCAGAATTGTCTCGCTTCACGGTATTCCATTGGTAATCAGTTCAGACCGTGGCAGCTTATTCACTTCAAGATTCTAGGCAAGTTTCCAAGAAGCTATGGGCACTCATCTGTCTTTCAGCACTGCTTTTCATCCTCAGTCGCAAGGGCAAGTTGAACGTGTCAACCAAGTTCTCGAAGACATGCTTCGAGCTTGTGTCATTTCCTTCGGCAAGAAATGGGAGGAATCTCTCCCGTATGCTGAGTTCTCTTATAATAATAGCTATCAAGCTAGTCTGAAGATGGCCCCCTTCGAAGTGTTATATGGACGAAAGTGCCGAACCCCTCTGAACTGGTCAGAAACTAGGGAACGTCCACTCTTCGGTCCGGATATTATCCAACATGCCGAGGATCAAGTCCGCATTATTCACGAGAATCTCAAGACTGCTCAGTCACGCCAAAAGAGTAATTATGACCGTCATCATAAAGACATGGTCTATCAACCTGGCGAAAAGGCCTATCTTCGAGTTACACCAATGAAGGGTGCTCACCGCTTCGGGATCAAGGGCAAGCTAGCTCCTCGCTATATTGGCCCATTCACTATTCTCGAGAGGCGTGGAAAAGTGGCATACCAACTGGAGCTTCCGCCGAACCTTTCTCAGGTTCACGATGTGTTCCACGTGTCACAGCTCCGCCGTTGCTTCAAGGACCCAATCCGAGGAGTGGATCATGAAGTGCTCGAATTGCAACAGGATCTCTCCTATAAAGAGCATCCGGTCCGCATTCTCGACCAAGCTGAACGCCGCACATGCCAGACGGCGATCAAGTTCCTCAAAGTCTAGTGGTCGCACCATTCTGAAGATGAAGCCACTTGGGAACGTGAGGATCGCCTGCGTGATGAATACCCCGCACTGTTTCCTTCTACCTCTTAAATCTCGGGACGAGATTTCTTGTAGTGGAGGAGATTTGTAACGCTCGGATAACTATGCTACAGTAAAACTCTGTATTGATGCCATGTCACCTTCGTTACTGTTGCTAATCTTTCATTAGTTCAAAACTGGTCCAAAAATCAAAATTCAAAATATGACAAACAACAAAAGTTTTCAAACATCAAAACAAAAATGTTCGGGCAGTGGCAAATATTTCATAGGTAATTATGGTGAAGTAAACACATTTTTAGAAAATGCCTAATTACTTTGAAATGAAATAAAACAGAAAAGGAAATAAACAAAAAAAAGTGAAAATAAAACAAAAGGACAACCCCCTCCCCACTGGGCCAATCGGCCCAGCTGCTAGCTAGGCCACAGCCCCTGCCCCGCTGGACCGCAACCAGCTTGGTCGGCCCAGTCGGCCCAGCTCCCCGCACCGCACCCCCTTCCTGTTCCTCGGTCGCGCACCGCTACAGGGCGCGGTCGCCACCGAACCCGCTCGCCGGCATCGAGGTGGATAAGGGCGCCGACGCCGCGCCCCCTCGGTCTCTCCTCCCACTCGCCCCACTCTCGCCTCGGCTCCTGCGCCACTCCCTCTCCCCTCCAGATCCACCGCGCCCTCCTCCGCGTTCCCCCACCACGCCCGAACACCGCCATGGACCCGCCGCCGTGAATCGCACGGCCACAGCCTTCGCCTCGCCGCACCTGCGTGTCCGACGACGCCTCCATCGTCTTCCTCGTCCACCGGAGGCCTCAGCTGGAGCGGAGGAGCCCCGAATCACCGGATCCCCTTCGCCCTCATATCCAGCGGCCGCGTTCTTCACCAACTCCGGTGACACCCCCCTGCTGCTACTAAACTACCACCGGCCTTCGTGCATGCCGCTAGGTGAGCTGCCTCCCTCCTCCGCCCTCTAGCTCCCCTAGCTTGCGCGGTAACTAGCTCGTCGTCGTGCCCGGGCTCCGGTCGCCGCGGTGTACCTCGCCGCCGTGGCCACGGCCCCTGTCGCACTCACCTGGGCACGGCATCGAGCTCCTCTTGCTCCATGAGCCCAACGAGCTCGAGCCCGTGCCTTCCCGTGCCCTCTAGCCTCGTTTCCGACCGCGCCCGAACACCGGCGTCCGCTCGGCCTCTCGCCGTCGTCGTCCTAGCCCGTTACGGGCCGCGCCACCACCATAGATGGACGCAGCGTCGAACGCCCGACTCAACGCGCACGCGCACGCCCCCTCCCGTGCCTCTTTGCGCCATCCCTGATGAGCGCCCGAACGCAACGCCGCGGACCTCGTCACCGGTGACGTTTCCGGCCAGGTCCGGCGATGCCACCACCACCACTCGACGCGCGGTCGAGTGACCGTTCGAACGCACCCACGCCCGCCCGAAACCGAGCCCCGTAGCACGGTTCCGGCCAACTCCGGCGAGGGGCCGCCATTGTTTTGGTCGCCGGAGTTAGCCCCGGCGCGTCTCCGGCGGATGCCGAGCTGGCACCCACGTGGCACCGCCTCGGGCCACTGACTAGTGGGCCCAGGGCCCCCTGTTGACCTGTTGACTGGGTCAACGTGCTGACTGGGCAGCCCAGTGGCACTGACATGCGGGCCCCATGCCATAAAAAAATAAAACAAATAGATAAACTGCTAATTAATTAAATTAGTTAATTAAAACATTAATCTCTCACTGACTGCTAGGACCCACACACTAATTAACCCATTTAGTTAATTTTAGAATTCTGTTAATGTCCCTGACAATGACATGTGGGTCCCACTGGACCCACCTGTCTGGTTTGACTGGTCAACCGACCAGTTGACCTGCTGACATCACTCTGATGTCATGCCTGCGTCATCAGGCACTGTTCTGGATAATGTTGGATTTAAATGAATAAATAAAATCAGAAAATGATTTAAATCTTTAGAAAATCATATCTTTTAATCCGTAACTCGGATGAAAATACTTTCTACATGAAAGTTGCTCAGAACGACGAGACGATTCCGGATACGCAACCCGTTCGTCCGCCACACCCCCCTAACCTATCGAACTCGCAACTTTCCCCCTCCGGCTCCTCTGCCCGAAAACATGGAACCCCGGGGATACCTCCCCGGATGTTGCCCCCCCTTCACCGGTATCACCTCATACCGCGTTAGGGCACCTCTAGCACCGATACTTGTCATGTCATGCATCGCTATGCACCTGCTTGCTTAAATATTTATTGTTTCTTCCCCCTCTTCTCTCGCTAGACACCGAGACCGACGCTGCTGCTGCCCAGTTCGACTACGGAGTTGACGACCCCTCTCTCTTGCCAGAGCAACCAGGCAAGCCCCCCCCCCCTTGATCACCAGATATCGCCTATTCTCCTCTATACTGCTTGCATTAGAGTAGTGTAGCATGTTACTGCTTTCCGTTGATCCTATTCTGATGCATAGCCTGACATTGTTGCTACATCTGTTGATACCTTACCTGCAATCCTAAATGCTTAGTATAGGATGCTAGTTTATCATCATTGGCCCTACATTCTTGTCAGTCTGCCTTGCTATACTATCGGGCCGTGATCACTTGGGGGGTGATCACGGGTATATACTATACATACATACATACTATACAGATGGTGACTAAAGTCGGGTCCCCTCGAAGAGTACCCGCGAGTGATTCACGGATTGGGGGCTGAAAGGACCTTTGTCCCGACGGCCCTCTGTGTGGATCTTTGTGGCGGAGCGACAGGGCAGGTTGAGACCACCTAGGCGAGAGGTGGGCCTGGCCCTGGTCGGCGTCCGCGGTTGCTTCATAATAACACGCTTAACGAGATCTTGGTATTTGATCTGAGTCTGGCCATTTGGTCTATACGCACTAACCATCTACGTGGGAGTAGTTATGGGTATCCCGACGTCGTGGTATCAGCCGAAGCCTTCTTGACGTCAGCAACTGAGCGGCGCGTGCCGGATTAGACTGGAATGCCACTAGGCTAGGTCTGTTTCTGGCCGCCCACGCAACGTGCAGGTGTGCTCAGGGCGATGGGCCCAGACCCCTGCGCGCTTAGATTTAGACCGGCGTGCTGACCTCTCTGTTGAGCCTAGGTGGGGCTGCGACGTGTTGATCTTCCGCGGCCGGGCATGACCCCGTAAAGTATGTCCGGCCAAATGGGATCAAGCGTGTTGGGTTATGTGGTGCACCCCTGCAGGGAAGTTAATCTATTCGAATAGCCGTGTCCCTCGGTAAAAGGACGACCCGGAGTTGTACCTTGACCTTATGACAACTAGAACCGGATACTTAATAAAACACACCCTTCCAAGTTCCACAGACAACCCGGTGATCGCTTTTCCACAGGGCGACGAGGGGAGGATCGCCGGGTAGGATTATGCTATGCGATGCTACTGGAGATGCTACTTGGAGATGCTACTTGGAGATGCTACTTGGCGATGCTACTTGGAGGACTTCAGTCTACTCTCTTCTACATGCTGCAAGACGGAGGCTGCCAGAAGCGTAGTCTTCGACAGGATTAGCTATCCCCCTCTTATTCTGGCATTCTGCAGTTCAGTCCACCGATATGGCCCTTTACACATATACCCATGCATATGTAGTGTAGCTCCTTGCTTGCGAGTACTTTGGATGAGTACTCACGGTTGCTTTCTCCCCCCTTTTCCCCCTTTCCTTTCTTTTCTGGTTGTCGCAACCAGATGCTGGAGTCCAGGAGCCAGACGCTACCGTCGATGACGACTACTACACTGGAGGTGCCTACTACTACGTGCAGGCTGCTGACGACGACCAGGAGTAGTTTAGGAGGATCCCAGGCAGGAGGCCTGCGCCTCTTTCGATCTGTATCCCAGTTTGTGCTAGCCTTCTTAAGGCAAACTTGTTTAACTTATGTTTGTACTCAGATATTGTTGCTTCCGCTGACTCGTCTATGATCGAGCACTTGTATTCGAGCCCTCGAGGCCCCTGGCTTGTATTATGATGCTTGTATGACTTATTTATGTTTTAGAGTTGTGTTGTGATATCTTCCCGTGAGTCCCTGATCTTGATCGTACACGTTTGCGTGCATGATTAGTGTACGATTAAATCGGGGGGCGTCACAAATAGCCTATGCCAACTTACATCCAATTGGATATATGCATCATATCTTTCAAACACGAGGAGCTTTCCAAAGGATAAAATGAAAAAGGGAAAGGTGAGGATCACCTTGACTCAAGCGTAAAGTGAAACATAAAGTAAAAGATAGGCCCTTCGCAGAGGGAAGCAGAGGTTGTCATGTGCGTTTAGGGTTGATGCACAAAATCTTAATGCAAAAGAACGTCACTTTATATTGCCCCTTGTATGTGGACCTTTATTATGCAGTCTGTCGCTTTTATTACTTCCACAACAAGTTCGTACAAAGTTTATTTTCTCTACACTAATAAGTCATACATATTTAGAGAGCAATTTTTATTGCTTGCACCGATGACAACTTACTTGAAGGATCTTACTCAATCCATAGGTAGGTATGGTGGACTCTCATGGCAAAACTGGGTTTAAGGATATTTGGAAGCACAAGTAGTATCTCTACTTGGTGCAAGGAATTTGGCTAGCATGAGGGGGAAAGGCAAGCTCAACATGTTTTGAAGGTTAATGACAATATACTTTAACTGAGATGTCGGAAAACATAAACCATTACGTTGTCTTCCTTGTCCAACGTCAACTCTTTTAGCATGTCATACTTAATGATTGCTTCACAATCATAAAAGATGTCCAACATGATATATTTATATGTGGACCCCTCTTTCCTTATCACTTCCTATTAATTGTAACGATGACCAAGGCTACGTTCATCAACTCTCAACAATTTTTATGCCTCATACTTTCTATGTGTGAAGTTATCAGTATCCATAAGATCAATATGAACTCTTTTGTTCTTTCTACTTTTTCAAGATCATAGCAACATAGCAAAGCCCTTGACTCAACACTAATCTTTATTATAGATAGCACACGGACTCGATTACAAAAAGAGATCACAAAGCAAACTCAAAACTACTTGATATCAAAACTACTTCAACTACTAATAGATCAAGATACTACTAAAAGGATCGAACTAAATAAAGCAGTAAAGATAGGGGTGTGGTGGTGATACGATACCGGGGCACCTCCCCCAAGCTTGGCAGTTGCCAAGGGGAGTGCCCATACCCATGTGATTATGTCCTCGGAGGTGGTGAAGTAGGAGTTGTTGATGATGTAGGCTTGTCGTCCGTCTTCCAAAGCATAGGCTCTCCATCATAAAAGGATGATAGAGTCTCCGGGATCCTTAAATCCGCAGCCAAACTCATTCGCTTGAATCTATATTCATACTCACAGTTCTGGTTTTGCAGGTCATAAATCTGGGCTTGGAGGTGCTCGATTTTCTCTTGAAGCTTGAATATGGTCTCCCCAATGACTTTGGCATCCAGCTTGTGGTTGTTGGTGAACTCCGTGATCATCATCTGGTTGGCGTTGAGTCCATGCTCCACCATCCCTTGACATTTTAAAACCTCTTGCTCCATGGCTTCGAGCTTTGTCTCCACGCTCCCGGCACGCCTTGGTCCCTCCACATCGTGGATGTGCAACACCCCCTCACGCATCTCGATGGTTTGAGGGTGATGTAGCACCTCCGCAAGATAAGGGTTGATAACCCTTTCGAAAAACTTGTCCTTGGGAGCGCTTGGAGACGACATGATGCTCTAGATCTGAAACAGAAATAGCTCGAAACGAAAGCAGAGGATATTTGCGTGATACGGTGGTCAAAACCTTCGGGAGTATACATAATGAATTTTTACCGACCAAAATACGTAACATACAGGAAAACGGAGTCTGGGAAGCACACGAGGTGCCCATGAGACAGGGGGCGCGCCCTAAAGGGGGGGCGCCCTCCTCTCTCGTGGGAGCCTCGTGTCCCTTTTGAACTACTTCTTTCTTCCTAAAATCCTTCAATAATCCAAAACTGATAAAAATTGCCATTAGAGTTGTTTTGGAGTCGGTTTACTTATCGTACCACATACCTATGCCTTTTCGGAGTCTGGAACGTTCTGGAAAGTGTCTCTTATGTATTCCTTAGGGGTTATGGTTTCAATAATATTAGTTTCAACATTGATAGGATTACCTGAAATATAATGTTTAATTCTTTGACCATTTACCACCCTCGGGTTTGTGCCTTCGAAGTTGTTGATTTTTATAGCACCAGAACGATAGACCTCCTCGATAACGTAGGGACCTTCCCATTTTGAGAGAAGTTTTCCTGCAAAAAATCTTAAACGAGAGTTGAACAATAACACATAATCTCCTATGTTAAACTCACGCTTCTGTATCCTCTTATGATGCCAGCGTTTGACTTTTTCTTTGAAAAGCTTAGCATTCTCATATGCTTGGGTTCTCCATTCATCAAGTGAGCTAATATCAAATAACCTTTTCTCACCGGCAAGTTTGAAGTCATAATTGAGCTCTTTAACAGCCCAATATGCTTCATGTTCAAGTTCAAGAGGTAAATGACATGCTTTTCCATAAACCATCTTATATGGAGACATACCCATAGGGTTTTTGTATGCAGTTCTATAGGCCCATAATACATAATCAAGTTTTTTGGACCAATTCTTCCTAGATCTATTCACAATATTTTGCAAAGTTAATTTGAGCTCCCTATTCCTCAACTCTACTTGACCACTAGACTGCGGGTGATAAGGAGATGCGATTCTATGATTGACATCATACTTAGCAAGCATCTTACGGAAAGCACCATGAATAAAGTGTGAACCCCCGTCAGTCATAAGATATCTAGGGACTCCAAACCTCAGAAAAATAACTTCTTTAAGCATTTTAATAGAAGTGTTATGATCAGCACTACTAGTTGGAATAGCTTCTACCCACTTAGTAACGTAATCAACAGCAACTAAATTATGTGTATAACCATTGGAGGCAGGAAAAGGTCCCATATAATCAAAGCCCCATACATCAAACGGTTCAATAACAAGAGAATAATACATAGGAATTTCTTGACGTCTACTAATGTTACCTATTCTTTGACATTCATCACAAGATACGACAAACTTACGAGCATCTTTGAAAAGAGTAGGCCAATACAAAACCAGATTGTAGTACCTTGTGTGCAGTTCTATCTCCAGCGTGGTGTCCTCCATAGGATTCGGAGTGACACTTGCGTAGGATTTGTTCCTGTTCATGCTCAGGCACACAACATCTAATAATACCATCTACTCCTTCTTTATAAAGGTGTGGATCATCCCAGAAGTAATGTCTTAAATCATAAAAGAACTTTTTCTTTTGCTGGTATGTGAAACTAGGCGGTATATATTTAGCAACAATGTAATTAGCATAATCAGCATACCAAGGAGCAGTACGAGAAGCATTGACAACTGCTAATTGTTCATCAGGAAAACTATGATTAATAGGCAGTGGGTCATCAAGAACATTCTCTAACCTAGACAAGTTGTCTGCAACGGGGTTCTCGGCTCCCTTTCTATCAACAATATGCAAGTCAAATTCTTGGAGCAAGAGAACCCATCTAATGAGTCTAGGCTTAGCATCTTTCTTTTCCATAAGATATTTAATAGCAGCATGATCAGTGTGAATAGTAACTTTAGAATTAACAATATAAGGTCTAAACTTATCACATGCAAACACTACTGCTAAGAATTCTTTTTCAGTGGTAGCATAATTTCTCTGGGCAGTATCAAGAGTCTTACTAGCATACTGGATAACATTCAATTTCTTATCGACTCTTTGCCCTAAAACAACACCTACAGCATAATCACTAGCATTGCACATAATTTCAAAAGGTAAATTCCAATCAGGTGGCTGAACGATAGGTGCAATGATCAAAGCCTTCTTAAGTGTTTCAAATGCTTCTACACAATCATCATCAAAGACAAAAGGAATATCTTTTTGCAATAAATTAGTCAGAGGCCTAGAGATTTTAGAAAAGTCCTTAATGAACCTCCTATAAAAACCGGCATGACCAAGGAAACTTCTTATACCTTTTATGTCCTTGGGACATGGCATCTTTTCAATAGCATCAATCTTGGCTTTATCAACTTCAATACCTCTCTCGGAGATCTTGTGCCCCAAGACAATGCCTTCATTAACCATAAAGTGACACTTTTCCCAATTCAGGACGAGACTAGTGTCTTCGCATCTCTGCAAAACTCGATCAAGGTTGCTCAAACAATCATCAAAAGAGGATCCATAGACGGAGAAGTCATCCATGAAAATATAGCCATCATGCATCTTTGAAAGGTAGCAGGTGCATTACATAAACCAAAAGGTATACGTCTATAAGCAAAAGTACCAAAAGGGCAAGTAAAAGTAGTTTTAGATTGATCCCCCGCTGAAACAGGTATCTGAGAGAAGCCAGAATAACCATCTAGGAAGCAAAAATGTGTGTGTTCGGATAGCCTTTCTAGCATTTGATCAATAAAAGGTAAAGGGTAATGATCTTTCTTAGTGTCTTTATTTAGCTTACGGAAATCAATTACCATCCTATAACCTGTAATAATTCTTTGCGGGATCAATTCATATTTATCATTAGGAACAACGGTAATACCTCCCTTTTTGGGGACACAATGGACAGGGCTTACCCATTCACTATCAGCAACGGGATAAATAATACCTGCCTCAAGGCGTTTTAGTATCTCCTTTCTTACCACTTCCTTCATTTTGGTATTTAATCGTCTTTGAGGATCTCTAACTGGTTTGGCATCTTTTTCCACTTAGATTTTGTGTTGACATAATGTGGGACTAATGCCCTTAAGATCATCCAGAGTATATCCAATAGCAGCTCAGTGCTTCTTCAGAGTTTTCAATAATCTTTCTTCTTCTTTCTCAGAAAGGTTAGCACTAATAATAACAGGATATATTTCCTTTTCATCAAGATAAGTGTACTTAAGATTATCAGGTAATGGTTTGAGTTCAAACACGGGATCACCCTTGGGTGGAGGGGGATCCCCAAGAATTTCAACGGGAAGGTTATGTTTCAGCATAGGTTCTTGTTTAAGGAACACTTCATCTATTTCTTCCCTTTCCTTCATAAACATATTTTCATAAAGTTCAGTAGGTTGAGGAGCAACTCTTTGCTCTTCTGGTTGGGGCGAAGATACCCCAAACAAGCCCCTCAAAGGATTAGTCTCCATAGTGACAAGTAACAGAAAATTTCAGCACACTATATAAATGTTTCCTTACCAAGTTCCACTCACCAAGAGCGCTACGCTCCCCGGCAATGGCGCCAGAAAAGAGTCTTGATGACCCACAAGTATAGGGGATCTATCATAGTGCTTTCGATAAGTAAAAGTGTCGAACCCAACGAGGAGCAGAAGGAAATGATAAGCGGTTTTCAGTAAGGTTTTCTCTGCAAGCATTGAAATAGTAGGTGATAGATAGTTTTGTGATAAGATAAATACTAACGAGCAAAAAGTAAATAAAGTGCAGCAAGGTGTCCCAATCCTTTATGTAGCAAAGGATAAGCCTGGACAAATTCTAATAATGAAGAAGGAGCTCCCGAGGAAACATTGGGAATTATCGTCAAGCTAGTTTTCATCACGTTCATAAGATTCGCGTTCGGTACTTTGATAATTTGATATGTGGGTGGACCGGCACTTGGGTACTGCCCTAACATGGACAAGCATCCCACTTATGACTAACCCCTATTGCAAGCATTCGCAACTACAAAAAGGAGTATTAAGGTAAACCTAACCACATCATTAAACATATGGGTCCATATCAACCCCTAACGAAGCAACTCATAAACTAGGTTTTAAGCTTCTGTCACTCTAGCAACCCATCATCTAATTATTACTTCCCTATGCCTTCCTCTAGGCCCAAATAATGGTGAAGTGTCACGTAGTCGACATTCACATAACACCACTAGAGGAAAGACAACATACATCTCATCAAAATATCGAATGAATACCAAATTCATATGACTACTAATAGCAAGACTTCACCCATGTCCTCAGGAACAAACGTAACTACTCACAAAGCATATTCATGTTCATAATTAGAGGGGTAATAATATGCATAAAGGATCTGAACATATGATCGTCCACCAAGTAAACCAAATAGCATCAACTACAAGGAGTACTTAACACTACTAGCAACCCACAGGTACCAATTTGTGGTTTTGATACAAGATTGGATACAAGAGATGAACTAGGGTTTTGAGATGAGATGGTGCTGGTGAAGATGTTGATGAAGATTGACCCCCTCCTGATGAGAGGATCGTTGGTGATGACGTTGGTGATGATTTCCCCCTCCCGGAGGGAAGTTTCCCCGGCAGAACAGCTCCGCCAGAGCCCTAGATTGATTCCGCCAAGGTTCCGCCTCGTGGCGGCGGAGTTTCGTCCCGTAAGCTTGCCCCCAATTTTTTCCAGGAGAAAACCATTAATATAGCATAAGATGGACGCCGGCGGCCCACCAGGGTGCCCAGGAGATAGGGGCGCGCCCTAGGGGGGGCGCCCCCCTGTCTCCTGGACAGGGTGTGGGCCCCCTGGCCTATTTCTTTTGCCCAAAAATTCTTATTAAATCTAAAAGGTTGTTTCGTGGAGTCTCAGGTCTTTTGGAGTTGTGCAGAATAGGTTTCCAATGTTTGCTCCTTTTCCAGCCAGAATTCCAGCTGCCGGCATCCCCCCTCTTCATGGTAAACCTTGTAAAATAAGGGAGAATAGCCATAAGTATTGAGATATATGTGTAATAACAGCCCATAATGCAATAAATATTGATATAAAAGCATGATGCAAAATGGACGTATCAGCAGTCGGGGTGGTTCTACATCACAGAGCCGCGTTGCACCAACTGGGCAGCGGCTCCCACATTCCGGTCTGAAGTCCCGATGCGGCTTACCTCCTGGCAAGAGAAAGGCCTGACCTGGTCTTCCTCCCCATTCCCGACGTGTGTTCAGAACGTGATAAAAAAGAGAATCAAGCTCATAAACGTGATCCAGGTGATGCTTGTTCGCCGGATCCTTCCGTGCCAATGCCGGACTTGCCATCTATGGGAGTTTGATCCGGCTAAGCACCAGACCCTACTGGAGCTCTTCGACACGATGCACGAAGACATCTAGAAGGTGCTCTTCAAGGCCAACGAGGCACCGCCGCCCATAATCGAGGATCGTGGGCATGACTTAACTCACCCTGCTAATCCAGTAAGTTGTTTCATGTCTTCAAGGTATACCCTTTACTTGCATATTTGAGGAAGGTATCTAAGCCTCCTTATTGATTCTTTCAGACCTGGACAGAGATGGCGGAGCGCATTAACTGTCCGGCTCTGCTGCCCGAAAACCCGGAAATCCCGCTTCTGACGAAGATGCTGGTTCCGGCGCCTTATCAGGTGCCGGAGAAGAAGGCCAAGGGGACCAGAGTTGGTCTCCATCGCAAGGGCAATTCGGACGTGACGTCCGAAGAAGCCGAGGCTCCCTCCTCCACCACCAAGGATGACGAGGAAGAGGAGGAGGAAGAAGAAAGCCATTCCCACCTGCAGGGGGGAGAAAGAAGAGGACGGCCTCCACGCATCTGGAAGCCGAGGCATCCAAGAAGGGGAAAACCTCCCTTCGAGACAGCTCCACAGTGACCACCGATAGTAGCTGGGAGTGGGAGCCCAGGGCCAAGCCCCTGGCCAAATCGTAAGTGTCCGGACACGTTCATATATTCAGCCTCTTTACTTTATTGTTTTAACGTGTTTAACCATGTATCTGCAGTCCGGCTCGGTCCAACCTCGAGCAATCCTTGTCTTCGGAGGATTCGCTGGACCCTGACGCGATGGACAGTGGGACTCTTCCCACGGCCTCCTCTCCCAAGGACATGGATGGCGCCGAGGCATCGTCCCGAAGGATCCTAGGTCCGGGAGAGATTTAGGAGGCCGTTCGGGAGGCACCGGAGGCCGAGGCCTCGGTTGCCGGACACATGGGGGAGCAAACCCATATGGATACTGATGGTGGGGGGCGTATTCAGTTTAGTCCCCAGCCGAATACAGTTTCGGAGACCCATGTGGCTCCAGAATCAGGCAGGCCGCCTCTTTCGAAAGAGGGAGGTGCGCCTACTTCACCGGTGACCTCTGTACATCCAGAGGCACTGGACAACTTGCTGGAAGCGCTGCGAGGCGCTTCCATTGTTGAAGAGCACCGTACCCTTATGGGTACGGTGATTGAGAGAATCCAGTCCGTTAAGAGCGGACTGACCGAAGCGTGCACAAGCCTTCTAACAGGCTTTGAGGTAAGCAACGCAACTTATAAAAAGAATGTCACAGTGTAGACTGTAGCCCCTGATACTCTGTCCGGTGTTCAGAAAGAAAAGCCGAACAAAGGATCAAATAATTTTCGCAGGAGTCTAACTGAATATGTCTATGTGAATAAGCAGGCATCGCTGCTGGCTGTGACCTCGCATACTGTGGAAGTCTCCAGACTAAAGCAAAGTCTGGGGCGGACCGAGGAGGAGCTCGGCCGCGTGAAAAAGCAGCTGGAAGATAATCAAGGTATTCAGCAAGGATGAATGATTTGGGCTAACCAAAGTTCCATTTTGTTTGTTAGGAGCGGCGACTGAGGTGGAGGCCCTCAAGAAGGCGCTGGCCCAGGCCGAGGAGAGAGCGGTAATGAGAAGGCCACTGAGGGAGTCCTGGATTAGGGGGTGTCC
Source organism: Triticum dicoccoides (assembly GCF_002162155.2). Lineage (NCBI taxonomy): Eukaryota > Viridiplantae > Streptophyta > Magnoliopsida > Poales > Poaceae > Triticum > Triticum dicoccoides. Next base: position 318,820,787 of record NC_041381.1, on the reverse strand, counting down.
GGATAGCCGAACTATCACCATTGACCGGACTCCTGGACTGTGAAGATACAAGATTGAAGACTTCGTCCCATGTCCGGATGGGACTTTCCTTGGCGTGGAAGGCAAGCTTGGTGATACGGATATGTAGATCTCCTACCATTGTAACCGACTCTGTGTAACCCTAACCCTCTTCGGTGCCTATATAAACCGGAGGGTTTAGTCCATAGGACGAACAACAATCATACCATAGGCTAGCTTCTAGGGTTTAGCCTCTCTGATCTCCTGGTAGATCTACTCTTGTACTACCCATATCATCAATATCTATCAAGCAGGAGTAGGGTTTTACCTCCATCGAGAGGGCCCGAACCTGGGTAAAAACATCGTGTCCCTTGTCTCCTGTTACCATCTGCCTAGACGCACAGTTCGGGACCCCCTACCTGAGATCCGCCGGTTTTGACACCGACATTGGTGCTTTCATTGAGAGTTCCTCTGTGTCGTCATCTTTAGGCCCGATGGCTCCTCCGATCATCAACAACGATGCGGTCCAGGGTGAGGCTTTTCTCCCCGGACAGATCTTCGTATTCGGCGGCTTTGCACTGCGGGCCAATTTGCTTGGCCATCTGGAGCAGATTGAAAGCTACGCCCCTGGCCATCAGGTCAGATTTGGAAGTTTGAACTACATGGTTGACGTCCGCGGAGACTTGATCTTCGACGGGTTCGAGCCACAACCAAGCACGCCGCACTGTCACGAAGGGCATGATCTAGCTCTGCCGCCGGATAGTGCCCTGGAGGCCGCACAAGTGTCCGCTCCGACCCTTAGCTCGGAGCCGACTGCGCCGATCGAGGACGGGTGGCTTGACACCGCCTCGGGGGCTGCTATCTCTACGACGATTGAGCCGAACACCAACCCTATCCTTCGCGAAGCCCGCGACTCCAAGCTGTCGGACTCCTCTCCGGACTCCGAACCTTCCGCGCCCCTGCCAATCGAATCCGATTGGGCACCGATCATGGAGTTCACCACCGCAGACATCTTTCGGCAATCGCCCTTTGGCGACATCCGGAATTCACTAAAGTCTCTCTCTCTATCAGGAGAGGCCTGGCCGGACTATGGTCGGGAAGGTTGGGATGCGGACGACAAAGAAATTCAAAGCCCACCCACCACCCACTTCGTAGCCACCGTCGAAAGTTTAAACGACGTGCTCGACTTCGACTCCGAAGACATCGACGGTATGGACGACGATGTAGGAGACAAACATGAACCAGCACCTATAGGGCACTGGATAGCCACCTCATCTCACGATGTATACATGGTGGACACACCTAAAGGAAGCGATGACGAGGAACAACAGGACGTCACGAGGGATCATTCCCTCGAAAAGCAGTCAAAACGGCGACGTAAGCGCCGCTCAAAGTCCCGCCTCGACAAAGACAGCAGCCATACAGACCCAGCCATAAAGCAGGGCGAACCGGTGGACGACGAACATGCTATCGAGCAACCGTCCGAATAGGACAATCTGGATAAACAACCCGTCCCCGGCGAAGATAACAGTCCGGGCGATCTCACGCCGGACAAGTTACTGGAGTAGAAGAACCTCCACAAACGACTCGTCGCCACTGCGCGTAGCCTGAAAAAGCAGAAGCGGAAGCTCAAAACAGCGGAAGATGCACTCAGAATCAGATGGAGCAAAGTACTCAACACCGCAGACAAATACAGCGATAGTTGCCGAACAAAGAGCTACTCGAAGCAAAAACTACTGCCCAAATTCGATGAGGAGGCCGTAGAGCCCCCGCAATCAAAGAACAAGGAGACCACCCAGTCGGAGAGATGACCCCATGGCAAACATAGAGCAGCAAACGGTGCCGCACACAAGCCGGCACGCGATCCGCACTCGGATTCGCATCAAAAAGATGGCCCAGTTAGATCTATCTACGGGCCAAGAAAGCAAGCTCTAGTAAGCAATGCAACACATCAAGTGAAGCGTGGGCGGCAGGAGGGAGGTCACCGTGGAGCCCAAGATGGCATCATCACCGTGGAGCCCAAGCGGGTTCTACTGGCCTACGGCACTCAACGACACAATCGAGCTGGTGAAGTCCTGTGAAGCTTGTCAATTCCATGCCAAGCAGATCCATCAGCTAGCTCAGGGCCGGCAAACCATCCCACTCTCATGGTTGTTCACAGTCTGGGGGCTGGATATCTTGGGCCCGTTCCCTCGAGCGCCTGGGGGCTACCTCTACCTCTACGTCGCCATCGACAAGTTCACCAAGTGGGCGGAGGTGGAAGCCGTCCGCACCATCCCAGCCGGTTCTGCAGTCAAGTTCATCAAGGGCCTCATGATCTGGTTTGGGGTCCCTAACCGCATCATCACCGACAATGATTCGCAGTTCACCAACAATCTCTTCAAAACATATTGTGCTAACCTTGGAACACAGATATGCTACGCTTCAGTGGCGCACCCCCGGAGCAACAGTCAGGCCGAACGCGGCAACACGGAGGTCCTGAGGGGCCTCAAGACTAGGACCTTCAAGAAGAAGCTGGAGGCCTGCGGCAGGGGCTGGTATGACGAGCTCTAGTCCGTGTTGTGGTCCATCCGCACTACCGCCACCAAGCCAACCGGTGAGCAGAAGTGGTTCTCCCTCACGAGGTCAGGAGTCGCTCCGCGCAGGTCCTAGCCTTTGAAGAGGCAAAGCAGGATGCCATGCAGGGGATAGACCTCGTGCTGGGGGAGGAACGCCGCCGCGAAGCTATGTTAAGGGCAACAAGATACCAGCAGGCATTGCGGCGGTATCACTGCCGCAACATCCGCCCCAGGACTCTCGAGGTAGGTGACCTCGTACTCAGGTAGGTGCTCTCTAGGGAAGGGCTACATAAGCTCTCACCCATGTGGGAGGGCCCGTTCAAGGTTGTCCATGTTTCCAGGCCTAGCGCCGCATGCCTGGAGACTCAGGAAGGGGTGCCCATCCCAAACGCCTGGAACATTCAGCACCTCCGGAAGTTCTGCCCTTGACGAAAGGCCTAGTGCATGTGAACAAGGCCTGGTGCCTGTGAAGCTCGCCGCCCGAAGAAAGGCCCAGTGCCTGTGAAGAAGGCCCAGTGCCTGTGAAGCTCGCCGCCCGTGACACTCTCACGTAATAATGAGTTGAGGCTATACACGCCTCGGAGTCTCCGGAGTGCCGCCCTCGGGCCTCGAGGGCTCCTGCCCACGCCTAGTGGTAGCACTTAGCTCCGCACTGGTGAGAAGACGTTGAAGACTAGACTAGGTGCTGGGCGCGGCTTTTCATTTGCTTTCCACAGTTGGCTTGTTCTCCCTTGTTTGAACCTTTATTGAAGTTGCTTCTAGTGTTATTTGCCGTCTTCTACCCCTGTTATCTATTTTTGGCTTTTGTCTGGCTCGCTCTCTCTCTCGCAAACCTCGCGAGGGGGCTGTGCGGGCGCCCTCATGAGCCCTTCCTCTCTCAATTTTTTGTGAGGCTCTCTCGTTCGAGTTCACAGCGGGAGCACCCCTCCCAGTCCATGCCCCTCGGGCATCACGACACAAAGCACCGGGCCATAGCTGGCAACCCTCGCGACCAAGGTTCGGAACTGATTCTCCCAACAGATTTTTGCAGCTCTTAAGGTGCCCGGTGAGGCCTCAAGCAGGCACCTCGCGAGGCGGAAACTACTGCAAACATCCCGAGCTAAGTTGTTCCTACGCGCATGCACATAACAATGACAATATAACACAGCACAGGAACAATAAATGCAGTACGATAATTAGGAGATCATAGTCTGTTGCACGCCCCCATGGGGCCCCATACTTCTCTCTCTCTCGATGCAGGAAAAGGAGGAAAACAAAATAAAAGCAGTGCGCGCCTTGCGACAGCTCGTGAGGAGGGATCTACGTCGTCCTCCCAAGCTCAATCAGACTCCACCTCACGCTTCACCGAAGCGCGGCGACGGGACGACTCGTTACCACCCTCAAAGCGGGCACGGCGGCGTGGTGGCTGATCGTAGCCACCGCTAGAGGAGCTGTCACCAAAGGAGGAGCCGCTGAAGTTCGACGAGCTGCGGTCGCTGCCGGGAGCGGGTTCGCCTTCGCCCTCGTCACGGCCATCGCTAAGGTCGAGCACCTTGTCGCCGTCATTGTCTTCAGGGCAGCACCCAACACGACGGCCATCTTCCCCGAACACCCTCACATAGAGGGTCGCATCGCCATCGTACTTGAAGTGGAGGGTGCATCGCCTACCCAAGCCACGCGCGCGGGCAAACGTCTGCCAGCCCTAGGCTAGGGCCACGTTTCCGACGACGGAGATCTCCACCATGCCCAGGAGGCCCTGCTGCAGCAGCCGTCCGTCTGCAACCAGAGCCCGCCGGGGCCAGCGGCCGGTAGTTCACTGGCGAAGAAGCGAGGGAGCTGGAGCCAGTTGCCAGCCGGGTTGTCCGACCACACAACAAACTCCGGCAGCACCTCTGCCGAATGGAAGCACGGCTGGGGAGGCCGCGCAGTCACGACACGCCTCCCTCCACCAACTGGTCTGCCTTGACATGGGCGGCCACCACCACGTGAAGGGCCACCACAGCGACCACGAGAAACCATGATGGGAGTAGCGAGATGCTTGCGAGGACGACCACAGTCACGCTTGGGCGGAGGAGAGCCAGGCCCTTCCTGGCGAGCCTTCCCCTTCTCCGCGACCGACAACCTCTTCACGGGCACCATGGGAGGCTGTAAGCAACGGGAATGAAGAGGGAGAAGAAGCAGGCGGAGCAAGAAGATATGGACAACGGGGGCTTTTGCCCCTCCCCATTTATAGTCCAGGGAAGGCCAACCGTCGACCTCCATGATCACGGGTAATGATGACTCTTTTTGCATGCACAGGGACTCATAAAATCGGGCAGTTGCCAAGGCAGCATGGGGAAGTGGAGACGCCTACGTCCAATCAATCACCACGCGGCGACCAAGGCCGTATGCTGTTGGGGCCCGCGGCGCTCCGGACTTGCCCTTTGGCTTTGCTGCTAAGCTAAATCCGAGCACGCCTTGGGCCTGGGGGCTACTGTCGGCGTCATGGGAATGGGGGTCCCCAGACTTGCCTGCCTGCGGCCTACAGGATGGCTCAGCTAGTGGCCCAGTATGGCCCGTCTTCATCAACAAACACTCCAGACCCTCGCGAGGGGCCAAGCCTCATGGGCAGAACGACGCAAGGCCTCCCCAGGGGCAGCCTCACCAGGAAGGCTCAAGAGGAGGCGGAGAGATCAAGGCGAGGGGTACCTCGCGAGGTGCACATGACGCAAGCCATGACGATCAAGACCAGGCGGGCGCCAGCCTGTGCAGTGTCCTCGTTTCCTCTTTGGTGCAAAGGGGGCAAGCGCAGGCGTGGAGTACCGCTGCATCAGGCAAAGGTTTCCATATCAGTGCAACAAGACCAAGACCAGTAGAGCGGTACGACGGAGTTCAACGTGGAGCCCAAGTCAGTGTCATCACCAGTGCCTTTGGCAGTCGAACACTACCTTTAGTCAGGATAGCTTGTACTAGATGTCCCCTTTCAAAATGGCCGTTGTTGGCTCCCTTCCCGCTCAATATTTGGGAAGAGGACTAGGGCCTCTATAAATAGGGCTAGCCACCACAGTAGAAGGCAATCTCATCTAGAGCCAAGAGAGACAAATCGACTCCTCTCCAAACACACCACCACAAGAACACCTCTCCTCGTGAGGCTATTCTTCCTCTGTACTATTCATCATCAGCCCAAGAGGCAATCCACCACACCACACACTGGATTAGGGTATTACACGACAACGGTGGCCCGAACCAGTATAAACCTCATGTCTCTTGTGTTGTTCATCGTGCTAGCTTAGAATCGCGACAAGGTTGTGGGCGTGTTTTGGTAGGGAGAAGATCTTCATGCGCACCCCAGAGGTCGAACCTTAAGGGTTTTCCCGGGACCCGATATCCGACAATCGGTGCTTGAGAGCTGCCCCTTTGTTGGACAAGCGTCCCACTTATGATTAACCCCCCTCGCAAGCACCCGCAACTACGAAAGAAGTATTAAGGTAAACGTAACCATAGCATGAAACATATGGATCCAAATCAGCCCCTTACGAAGCAACGCATAAACTAGGGTTTAAGCTTCTGTTACTCTAGCAACCCATCATCTACTTATTACTTCCCAATGCCTTCCCCTAGGCCCAAATAATGGTGAAGTGTCATGTAGTCGATGTTCACATAACACCACTAGAGGAGAGACAACATACATCTCATTAAAATATCGAACGGGTACCATATTCACATGATTACTTATAACAAGACTTCTCCCATGTCCTCAGGAACAAACGTAACTACTCACAAAGCATATTCATAATCATAATCAGGGGAGTATTAATTATCATTAAGGATCTGAACATATGATCTTCCACTGAATAAACCAACTAGCATCAGCTACAAGGAGTAATCAACACTACTAGCAACCCACAGGTACCAATCTGAGGTTTTGGGACCAAGATCGAATACAAGAAATGAACTAGGGTTTGAGAAGAGATGGTGCTGGTGAAGATATTGATGGAGATTGAACCCCTCTCGATGAGAGGATCGATGGTGATGACGATGGCGATGATTTCCCCCTCCCGGAGGGATGTTTCCCCGACAGAACAGCTCCGCCGGAGCCCTAGATTGGTTCTGCCTAGGTTCCGCCTCGATACGGCGGCACTTCATCCCGAAAGATTCTTCTTGATTTTTTTCCAGGGTGAAAGACACCATACAGCCAAAGATGGGCA
>NC_041381.1:318804385-318813626 GCF_002162155.2 Triticum dicoccoides | reverse complement strand
CCTCCACCCTTATGGCTAGCTGGTGGCCCCCCTCTTGTACTTTCTTCGCCCAATATTTTTTATTTATGCCAAAAACATGCTCCGTGAAGTTTCAGGACTTTTGGAGTTGTGCAGAATAGGTCTCTAATATTTGCTCCTTTTCTAGTCTAGAATTCCAGCTGCCGACATTCTCCCTCTTCATGTAAACCTTATAAAATAATAGAGAATAGGCATAAGTATTGTGATATTGATACGTCTCTAACGTATCTATAATGTTTGATTGTTCCATGCTGTTATATTATCAATCTTGGATGTTTTATAATCATTTTATAGTCATTTTATATCTTTTTGGTACTAACCTATTGACATAGTGCCAAGTGCTAGTTGCTGTTTTCTGCATGTTTTTTACATCACAGGAAATCAATACCAAACAGAGTCCAAATGCAATGAAACTTTATGGAGATTTGTTATGGACCAGAGGACACATAATGGGCCCTGGCTATTCCTGGGGGGGTGCTCCGAGGAGAGCACAACCCACCAGGGCATGCCAGGAGGCCCAGGCACGCCCTGGTGGGTTGTGCCCACCTCGGGTCCCAACGGACCGCCTCTTTTCTCTATAAATACCCCAATATTCCAGATACCCTAGGGGAGTCAACGAAAATCAATTCCAGCCACTGCAGAGTCCAAAACCACCAGATTCAATCTAGACACCATCATGGATGGGGTTCACCACCTCCAATTGTGCCTCTCCAATGATGCGTGAGTAGTTCTTTGTAGACCTTCAGGTCCGTAGTTAGTAGCTAGATGGCTTCCTCTCTCTCGCTGAATTCTCAATACAATGGTCTCCTGGAGATCCATATGATGTAACTCTTTTTGCGGTGTGTTTGTTGGGATCGGATGAACTTTGAGTTTATGATCAGATCTATCTTTTTATATCCATGGAAGTATTTGAGTTTCTTTGATCTCTTTTATGCATGATTGCTTATAGCCTCGTATTTCTTCTCCGATATTTGGGTTTTGTTTGGCCAACTTGATCTATTTATCTTGCAATGGGAAGAGCTTCTTTGTAGTGGGTTCGATCTTACGGTGCTTGATCCTAGTGATAGAAGGGAAACCGACACGTATGTATCATTGCTACTAAGGATAAAACAATGGGGGTCTATCTCTACATAGATAGATCTTGTCTACATCATGTCATCATTCTTATTGCATTACCCCATTTTTCCATGAACTTAATACACTAGATGCATGCTGGATAGCGATTGATGTGGGGAGTAATAGTAGTAGATGCAGGCAGTAGTCGGTCTACTAATCTTGGACGTGATGCCTATGTAATGATCATTGCATGGATATCGTCATGATTATTTGAAGTTCTATCAGTTGCCCAATAGTAATTTTTTTACCCACCGTTTGCTATTTTTCTCGAGAGAAGTCACTAGTGAAATCTACGGCCCTCGGGTCTCTTTCTCATATTTGCCTTTGCAATCTACTTTTCCTTTGCTTTTATTTTCAGATCTATTAAACCAAAAATACAAAATATACCTTTCTGCGTTTTATTCTCAGTAATTTTATTTGGCATTCGATCTATCAATTTACTACAAATTTATTCACGTCCGTTTACCCATCTTGGGGCGCCGCTACCCGAAAGGGATTGACAACCCCTTTTACATGTTGGGTTGCGAGAAGTTGTTATTTGTGTGCAGGTGCTATTTACGTTGTGTTGCTTGGTTCTCCTAGAGGTTCGATAACCTTGGTTTCACATCTGAGGGAAATACCTACCGCCGCTGTGCTGCATCATCCCTTCCACTTAGAGGAAATACCAACGTAGCTTCAAGCCTCATCAAAAGGAATTTCTGGCGCCGTTGTCAGGGAGGATCTTCAACATATACCAGGTTCCTAATCACAAATCTCATCTCCTCGCAATTTACATTATTTTCCATTTGCCTCTTGTTTTCCTATCCCACAGGTCACAAAAATTTGCCGTTTTATTCGCCCTCTTTTTTGTCCGTTTAAGCTCTTGCCTTTGCCGCCATGGTCGACCCCAAAAAGGCTAAGGGTTTTCTCCCGAGTTCTAATACTTTGGGTAGCCCCTCTGTCCTCTCTAAGCTAAAAAACAATGATACTATGGAAAGGCTTATCGAGGTGGTTAAGGAAAATTCTAACGATTTTGATGAGGATGATCCCGGAATTTTCGTTATTTGCTTGATGAATCTTTGAAAGATGCTTGGGATAGGCTATTGAGAATTCGAGCTAGCTATGTGCCCCAATATTAGATAGAGATATACTTGAAAAGTTTTTATGCTGGTTTACCTTCTTCCTTCAAGCAAGTTTTGGATTCTATATTTGAAAATGGTTTTCTTGAAGGGGATTCCATTGATACTTATGAAAAGATGAAAACCATATTTGGGCACCCCAAAGGAGAAAATGTTGAATCAACAACCGTTATGTGCTTTTATCAAAATGAAATAATTAAAGAGATGAAGGCTAGTCTGGATATGAATTTTTGTAACATGCTTAATCTTTCTTCCGCTATCAATGGCCATGTGCTTTCACAAAATAGAAAATTAAATGCCATTGATAGGAAATTCTCCCTTTGCTTTCAAAAGAACAAAGATGACAAAACTTAGATCCTTGATTATGCCTAGCTAAGGGCGTAAAACTATAGCGCTTGTTGGGAGGCAACTGATACGTCTCCAACGTATCTATAATTTATGAAGTATTCATGCTGTTATATTATCATTCTTGGGTGTTTTACAATCATTTTATAGAAACTTTATATCATTTTTTGGGACTAACCTATTGACCCAGTGCCCAGTGCCAGTTGTTGTTTTTTGCTTGTTTTTTACATCACAGGAAATCAATATCAAATGGAGGCCAAACACCGCGTAACTTTTTGGAGATTTTTTTGGACCATAATGAACCCAATGGGCCCGAGCTGCACCTGGGAGGGGGGGATGCCCCGAGGGGGGCACAACCCACTAGGGTGCGCTAGGGCCCCCTGGCGCCCCCAGGTGGGTTGTGCCCACCTCGGTGGCCTCCTGCACACCCTCTTTGACCTATAAATTCCCAAATATTCCAAAACCCTTTGGGGTAGCCCTAGATCAGAAGTTCCACCACTGCAAGGCCTCTGTATCCATGAGATCCAATCTAGACCCCGTTCCGGCACCCTGCCGAGGGGGGGAATCATCACCAGTGGCCATCTTCATCATCCCGGCGGCCACCACGATGGGGAGGGAGTAGTCCACCCTTGGGGCTGAGGGTTTGTACCAGTAGCTATGTGTTTGATCTCTCTCTCTCTCTCTCTCGTGATCTATATCATGGGCTTTGTTAATATAGTCGGATCATATAATGTTTCTCCCCTCTATACTCTTGTTATGATGAATTGAATCTTTACCCTTCAAAGTTTTGTCTTGTCGGATTGAATATTCAGAGATAAGAACACATGATATATGTCTTGCAATATGAATACTTGAGGTGACAATGAGGTATCTTATTGATTCACTTGATATGTGTTATGGCATTCAACTCGCGGATTCCCGCGATGATATTGGGGTAATCTATGCATAGGGGTTGATGCACATTTTTCTCCGGCGGAAACTTTGGGTTCTCTTTATAGTTCTTTGTGTGGATTGAGTATTATGAATACGAATTTGCTTTGGTGTTATTCTAGTACAAACTCTAGGATAGATCGAATGGAAAAAAATAGCTTTGTGTTATTTTAGTACGAACTCTTGAATAGATCAAATGGGAAGAATGGCTTTGAGGTGGTTTCGTGACCTACAAACAATTCCTATTTTTTGTTCTCCGCTAATAGGAACTTGGGAGTGATTCTTTATTGCACTTTGAGGGATAATCATATGATCCAACTATGTTAGCATTGTTGAGAGGTTGCACTAGCGAAAGTACGGACCCTAGGCCTCATTTTTAAGCATTTCAACACCATTTTTGTGCCCGTTTACTATTTGCTACATTGCTGTTTTTATTTATTCAGATTATAAAAATATATTTCTACCATCCATATTATACTTTTATCACCATCTCTTCGCCAAACTAGTGCACCTATACAATTTGCCATTGAATTGGGTGTATTGGGGACACAAGAGATTTCTTGTATTTGGTTGCGGGGTCATTTGAGAGAGACCATCTTCATCCTACACCTCTCACCGATTGATAAACCTTAGGTCATCCACTTGAGGGAAAATTGCTACTGTCCTACAAAACTCTACGCTTGGAGACCCAACACGTGTCTACAAGAATAAAGTTGCATAGTAGACATCAAGTTCTTTTCTCGCGCCGTTGCTGGGGAGGTTAGGAAAACGACACTCACACCCCGCAACGAAGCTCTTTTCTGGCGCCGTTGCCGGGGAGGTGAGTGCATGAAGGTATATCTTTAGATCTTGCAATTGAATCTTTTCGTTGCTTGTTTTATCACTAGTTTGGTTTATAAAAAGAAAACTACAAAAAATGGAATTGAGGTTGCATCATATTGTTCATCTTTATGATATCTTTCTTGAAAATGATGGTTTGGAAAATTGTGCTCAATTGATAGAAGAAGAATTTAATAAAATGATTGGCATGAATGATGAGCATGATGGCAATGTTGTTGGCATGAACTCTTTGAATATCCATGATGCTAATGATATGCAAAGCCACAAGCTTGTTTATGCTATGTTTGATGAAGATGATATTTTTAGTCCCCTAAGTTTTGATGAGCAAGTTTATTATGATGAAAGCATGCCTCCTATCTTTGATGATTATGGTGATGAGATGTATGCTATATTGAATAATGATAACCATGAAACTTTTCATCATGATTTTAATTTCCAGTCTCATGATAGTTATTTTGTTGAGTTTTCTCCCACCACTATTCATGAGAATAAATTTGCTTATGTGGAGAGTAACAAAATTGCTATGCTTATGTGTCATGGAAAGAATGCTTTATGTGATGCTTGTATTGTTGAATTTATTAATGATGCTACTGCAAATTATTATGATGGAGGAACTTATGCTTGTAGGAATTGCAATAATATCAAGTTTCCTCCCTATGTGTTGAAAGTTTTGAATTTATGCATGTTTTTCCTTCCCATGCTAGTTGATTCTTGTTCCCATGAATTATTTGCTCACAAAATCCCTATGCATAAGAAGTGGGTTAGACTTAAATGTGCTAGTCATATGCTTCATCATGCTCTTGTTATGTTTCAATCTTTATCCTTTATGCGAGCATCATTGAAATCATCATGCCTAGCTAAAAGGAATTAAAGAAAAGCGCTTGTTGGGAGACAACCCAACACTTTTACCTACTATTTTTGTATGTTCACATGATTATGCTACTGTAGTAATCATATTTTATTGTCTTTCTTTCAATAAAGTGCCAAGTAAATCCTTTGGGATCATGTTGGGTGATAGTTGATTTGATCTTGCTGAAAAACAAAAACTCTTGCGCTCACGAAAATATAGAGCTCTCATTTTTAACAGAAGAGTGCATTTGAGTTGGTTCTTTTTGCAGAAGATTAATATACAAATTGCTCACGTGGTCCAATGTCATGAGGGCATCATGATTATCTTTAGGAAAGCAACATATAATGTCATATAATTTATTATGCTAAAGTAACAACTCATTCACAAGATAAAGTATGAATCAGAAACTTCATTGAAAACTAACAAACCATGATCTCAGTCATTGAGGCAATTGCAATTTATCATAACATCAGAAAGAGTCAATATAAGAGCTTTTTAGCAAGTCCACATACTCAACTATCATGTAATCTTTCACAATTGCTAACACTCACGCGATACTTATGGGTATAAAGTTTCAATCGGACACAAAGAAACATAGGGGCTTATAGTTTTGCATCCCAACCTTTTACCTCAAGGGTAATGTCAACAATAATACTTTATGAAAACCTACATCCGAGGGGATATATATATATATCCGGATCTCTCCAACACACAGAGCTTGCCAAATGAAAAACTATAAAAAGGAAAGGTGATGATCACCATGACTCTTGTATAAGGGTAGAAGATAAAAGTAAAAGATAGACCCTTTGCGGAGGGAAGCAGAGGTTGTCATGCGCTTTTATAGTTGGATGTACACTATCTTAGTGCAATAGAATGTCACTTTATATTGCCACTTGTGATAAGGACCTTTATTATGTAGTCCGTTGATTTTATTTCTTCCACATCACAAGTTCGTATAAAGCTTATTTTCTTCACACTAATAGATCATACATATTTAGAGAGCAATTTTTATTGCTTGCACCGATGACAACTTACTTGAAGGATCTTACTCAATCCATAGGTAGGTATGGTGGACTCTCATGGCAAAACTGGGTTTAGGGATGTTTGGAAGCACAAGTAGTATCTCTACTTGATGCAAAGAATTTGGCTAGCAATGACAGGGAAAGGCAAGCTAAACATGTTGGATGATCCATGACAATATAACTTCTATTCGGACATAAGAAAACATAACTCCTTATGTTGTCTTCCTTGTCCAACATCAACCTTTGAGCATGCCATATTTTAATGAGTGCTCACAATTACAAAAGATGTCCAAGATAGTATATTTATATGTGAAGCCTCTCCTTCTTTATTACTTCCTATTAATTGCAACAATGACCAAAACTATATTTGTCAACTATCAACAACTTTTATTCATCATACTCTTTGTATGTGAAGTCATTACTCTCCATAAGATCAATATATGATCTTTTTATTCTTTCTTTTATTTAATTCCCTCAAGATCATAGCCAGAAAGCAAAGCCCTTAACTCAAATCTACTCTTTATTATATATCTCATGGACTCAATTACATAGAGGGAACATAAAGCAAAACTCAAAGCTAGATCGTACTAAAAATTTATTCTACTAGATCAAGATATAACCAAAAGGATCGAACTAAGAAAAATGATAAAGATAAAGATGTGATGGTGATGCGATACCGGGGAACTTCCCCACGCTTAGTAGTTGCTAAGGGGAGTGCCCATACCCATGTGTTTAGATCTCTTTCTTCGGAGGTAGTGATGATGGAGTTGTTGATGAAGTAGTGTCACACATCAAGCGTAGGAGGTTCCCAAATTTGTGAATAATGCCCTAGAGTGCGGAGATGTACTCTTGCAAAAGAATATTTTCATGAGTGAGATACTTGTTTTGCACACGAACTATTTTAATGATCTTGAAAGCTTCAATTTCAGTAGGAGTAAGATAATCGTAGGGAGGTTGAAGGATGTCTTCTTCGGTTGCCGGAGCTTGGTCTTCAGCGGCCTTCTAGATTTTATCATCCTCGTTGATTTTCCCGGGTTCTTCCTGCTTCATCTCTATGTTCATTAGCCACGCATCGTCGCCCGCATTGTTGGAGGAGGGGGATGACATGATGCCTGGCCTTGAAAACTCAGGCAAAAAATAGCTCAAAACAAAAACATGAGATACTTGCATGGTACGGTGGTTAAAACCTTCGGGAGATTATATAATGAATTTTTACCAACCAAAAGAAGCACCTGCAAGAAAACAGAGTCAGAAGGGCACACGAGGTGGCCACAAGGACGGGGTGCATGCCCAGGGGGTAGGGCGCGCCCTCCACCCTTGTGGTGGCCTTGTGTCCCTTTCGGACTACTTTTAATTTTTCTAAATTTTTAAATACTCCAAAACAGAGAAAATTTATCATTGGAACGTTTTGGAGTCGGTTTACTTACCGTACCACATACCTATTCCTTTTCGGAGTCTGGAACATTCTAGAAAGTGTCCCTTATGTACTCCTCCGGGGTTACAGTATCAATTATATTGGTCTCAACATTTATGGGAGTACCTGAGATATAATGTTTGAGTCTTTGACTGTTTACCACCTTCATATTTTTGCCTTCGGCATTGTTGATTTTTATGGCACCGGAACGATAGACCTCCTCGATAATGTATGGACCTTCCCATTTGGAGAGAAGCTTTCCTGCAAAAAATCTTAAATGAGAGTTGTATAGCAAAACATAATCACCTACATTAAACTCATGCTTTTGTATCTTTTAATCATGTCATCTTTTAACTTTTTCTTTAAACAACTTGGCATTCTCATAGGCTTGGGTTCTCCATTCATCAAGTGAGATAATGCCAAATAACCTCTTCTCACCGGCAAGTTTGAAATCATAGTTGAGGTCTTTAATAGCCCAATATGCCTTATGTTCTAGCTCAAGAGGTAAGTGACATGCTTTTCCATAAACCATTTTATCAGGAGACATACCCATAGGATTCTTATAAGCAGTTCTATAAGCCCACAAAGCATCATCAAGTTTCTTAGACCAATTCTTTCTAGATCTATTAACAGTCTTTTGCAAAATTAATTTGATCTCTCTATTGCTTAATTCTACTTGACCACAAGAATGAGGATGATATGGAGATACAATTCTATGATTAACATGATATTTAGCAAGCATTTCATGGAAAGCACCATGAATAAAATGTGAACCACCATCAGTCATTAAATATCTAGGGAATCCAAACCTCGGAAAAATAACTTCTTTAAGCATCTTAATAGAAGTGTTATGATCAACACTACTAGTTGGAATAGCTTCTACCCACTTAGTAACGTAATCAAAAACAACTAAAATATGTGTATACCCAGTAGAGGAAGGAAAATGTCCCATATAATAAAAGCCCCAAATATCAAATGGTTCAATAACAAGTGAATAATTCATGGACATTTCCTGGCGTCTACTAATATTACCGATTCTTTGACACTGATCGCAACACTACAAAAAAAAGACACATCCGTGACATTTTGGGCCAAACGAAATTTTTTTTTGTCATACTTATGACACTTCTATGATGATAATTGTGACAAAACCCGGTATCATCATAGATGTGGTGGGCTCCTACTTCTATGACAAAAAATCATGACAGAAAATGGGCTTTTTGTCCTGGGCGGGCCGGAGACGCAGCTGCATGACATTCTTTGGGCCGTCCATGATGGAAAAAACCGTGGTAGAAGCGAGGGCGAGGAAAAAGTCGGGGAGTTCCTGGTTACGGTGGGTGGTCGGGGGCCGAGCGATGCGCGTTTCTCTCGTACACGTACGCGCATGTGTGTGAGGCGTTGGCTCTAACTGAACCCGAGCGAGGCGTTGGGCTCTAACTGAACCCGAGCGATTGCACTGGAGGCTACGCGTTACTGAACCCGAGCGATCGATCAATGGCTGTTAACTGAACCCGATCGAGCGATTCCTTCGCTACTGCTGCTAACTGAAGCCGATCGATGCTGCCTCTAGATGAACAGTGAGCGTTGC
>NC_041381.1:318774352-318804272 GCF_002162155.2 Triticum dicoccoides | reverse complement strand
ACCCCGTGGTGCCTCTGGATGAACAGGACCCCGATCGATCGAGCCGGTTGGGGCTGGATGAACAGGACCCCGTGGAGGGCTGGATGAATAGGACGACCCCGTGGAGGGCTGGATGAACAGTAGACGGGGGAGGGGTGCCCATGGAGGGGTGGTTGAACAGTAGCCGGTGGAGTAGCATGCGGTGGAGGCTGGATGAACAGGAGCCCATGGAGGCTGGAGGAGGTCGACGGTAGCCCGTGGAGGCTGGAGGAGATCGACGGTGGAGATGAACAGTATCCCGTGGAGTCCCGTTTTGTGGTACGCCACACCCCTCCCGATGAACAGGACCCCCGTTTCGACCGTAGCGCTCCAACACAAGTCCATTTAGTCCATTTTGCGGTGCGCCACACCCCTCTCGATCAACAGGACCCCCGTTTCGACCATAGGAGGTCCGTTTCCTCCGTTTTGCGGTACGCCAACCCCCTTCCGATGAACATGATCCCATTTCGAACATGGCCGGTCGAACACAATACCATTTCCTCCGTTCTGCGGTACGCCAGGCCTTGTTTCCATCGCCTGTTCTGTCCAAGCCCTCCCGATGAACACGATGATGCATTCCGTTCCAACCCAGCCGGTTGGCTCTCCATGAACACGACGACGACGCTGTTTCTCCATTCCGACCCAGCCATGTACAAGAGCCCTGGCCGTACGTATGCACAAGTAGGCGTTGGAGACCCTGCCCGTATGTACACATACGTGGCTGTATTTTCTTTCTTGCACACTGGCCGTTGTACATACGTGTACATGCTACGTGCGCGCCTCTACTACGACACGTGCGCGCCTCTACTACTACACGTGCGTGCCTCTACTACAACACATGTGCGCCTCTACATCCACCAGTATGTACGTACATGTTCGCGACCAGAATGACAACACTACGTACACTTCAACCAGGTGGGTCCCGACTGTCAGGCACTTCCTTGCGTGCGAAGATGTAGCTGGTGGGTCCCAGCAGTCAGGGGGCAAATCGTTTTTTTTTTCTGGACGCACTTCCTTGCGTGCTAAGATGTAGCTGGTGGGTCCCAACAGTCAGGTGGGAAACATTTTTTTTGCGAAATACGGTGGCCCGTCCGTTGGGTCCCTGCGGTCAGGTGGAGGTATCATTATTTTCTGCGTAATAAGGAGGCACTTCCTTGCTGCGGCCGTGAACCCAGCTGTCAGCCTCTCCACGTGCTGTCCACGTCCGATGGAAGTCGTTCCTTGACCATGTTGACCATGCCGCGTCGAGAGCACCGGGGCGGTGGACGACGGCGAGGCCTAGCAAGGGGACGACGCGGAGCCGGGGAAGACACGTCAGTGGAAGCCCGCACAAAGAGGAGTACGAGGGTTCACTGGTTTGGCTGTGGTGTGAGGCTGCCGTTGCCGCAGGTCCTGGCCAGCGGTGGGAATAGTAGGGGGTGGTGAGGCCTCCGCGGCAGCACAACCGGCCACAGGAGGCAGGAGCATGCGGCACGACCGGCGCTGCTTTGGGCGGCTGGAGCAAGAAGACTAGAGGTTGAAGAAGCACTACGGTCGTTGGATGGACATCGTACGATCACTGAAGCTAGAATCATTTATATTGACTAAGTTGACAAAGCCCTTGGTACGCGCCAACTTAGTAGGCCCACAGGTCAGCCTCCGAAACGGTGAGCCCCAGATGTCAAGGGGAGGAATCATTTTTTGGGCAGCCGAAGCTAAGAATATCCGGGATTGAAGAAGAAGCACGACATCCGTTGGATAGACATCCAACGACCACTGCTGCTAGAACCGTGTGTTACTATAATAAGTTGACAAAGCCTTGCATACGCGTCAACTTATTTTTTTAGGGGAAGCGTCAACTTAGTAGGGCCACAAGTGTGTGGCAGAGAACTTATAGCCCATTTGCGATTTGTAAGAATGTACAACCCATTTTTGAATTCTAATGGAATTTACTACAGCCCATTTACAGATTGTTAAAAGTACAACCCATTTTCTAGCTAGGACAACGATTAATAATTTCAACCAACTGTTGAAGACAGAATTCAATAAAATTTCCCACATTTTGATGGGATCCGAAATATTTTTATCCCAAAATTTCTAGTCAGATTAAATATAAATTTGTATTACGTAAAAATCCAACAAAACATTGCACGCGCAACAATGAAAATTTAAGATTTTCAAAATCCATAAATAATATTTTATAAACTAATTTCGTGTTTGGTGCATTTTTTTATAGTTACTGCCCAGTTTTTATAATTACATCCCATTTATTATTTTTAAAGCCCATTTTCCTGTTAAGCCTAATGCATCCCTCCTAGGAAAGATTTGCAGCCCAACGAGGCAGAGAATAACAAGTTGACCTTGCCTGGGTATTCCTCAAAAAAACTTATAGCTGGGCTAGCCATTTTCATCTTGAAAAAATTAATATCTGGGCTGGATATCTGGCCTGGGCTAGACGGGCCATAGCCCAGCCAGTTAATACCCTGCTCTCCTCTGAACAACGACGAAATCATCGCCAAGAAAAACTCTGTAGTGCTCACGCCTCAAAAACACAAATACTGGTCGAGCTTCTTGGTCCCAGCTGTCGGCTGCACCTTGTGCAATTCTCTCGTTTATATTGACTACATAGGTTGACAATTGTGTGGGACCATGATGTCAGGAAACCGGGAGGAAGCAAAAAAATAGTTGTCCCTAGTGGGTCCCTAGTGTCATCCAGTCAAAATAAAGTCATCTCCTGAATCCTCATGTTCGTTGACGATGTTAACAATGCTCGCCACCACGGTGAGTGCAACAACTCGAAGGACGACAGAGCCCTATAGATGGTCTGATACAGCGCCAGCTGCTCATTCAGGAAGCCAGGATCATCAGACACCTATGAGCACCTTCGAGAAACTGAGACAGCATGAAACGGTAAGGCCGCGCTTGGGAGCTCTGGTTTATTTCAAACCTGTATTAACATACAAGTGTAATTTACTCATCATCAGGAACAACGCGTAAAATACAGGCGTAATGAAACCGAGGGCCCGAGGTATGTAAGTAAAACCGGCGGGTTACGCATGTAATTTGAGAGACCAGTGTATATTTTATGAGCACTGCTATATGGACGACATTACCAGACGATACATGCACGATGTGCGTATCATGCCATCCATGGGCAAGGCTGAAACAACAGCTAACGGCTGGATTAGCAATCGTCCGAGTGTCGTTCAGCATTTTTATCGTGTGTGAAGTACTTCCGATATTTTACTAGTCGAAATCGACCAACCAAGCGATTCGCCCGAGACCATCTGCTTTTATTTACAAGCATCAGTTTTACAAGCGGTTTTGGTTGGAAAACGACGATCCAATCACGACCTAGTCATGAGTTGGTCGGAAGATCATATGGTTTCACATCTAACCTACCCGACTTGTCGTATAGGCTATGAATGAAACATAAGACGATGAACTTCTTAAGCATGGAAACAACAAAAGAGGTGATCTTCTTAACAAGCAAATCACTGGCATTAGATCGACATGCAAAACAATACGAAGCATTATTCTCAGGAGGCATGGTGAATAGCTGGTGATGCCGCATGCCACAACATTTCAAGCACAACTTTGCAATCAAACACAAGGCCTGGCATTACATAGACAATATTCAGAACAAACTCTTAACACAGGAATATCTCAGCAGAGTAACTATTTACTTCTAAACTGAACATAGGAATAGGAAAAAACAATCGACGCTGCTCACAGCAAGGGCGTCCCACTCAAAAATATCAAATGCATGTCTTCTGGCTAACATCAATGAGCAAATTTTGACAAGGTTTTCCAATTCCAATATATTAAACTAACGTCTTCTTGCTAACATCAATGATTAAACTTTGACAAGCTTTTCCCATTCAAAATATGTAATGCCTATGATCGTGGAGTCCTGTCGTAGCTTCTTGTACTTGTTTGGGCACTATTTTTCCAGTGCACTCCACGTGTTGTAGAATTGCCAATGCTCTCTGTAGACTAGTCATGTCACCAGCGTCTAATAATACTTTGTAGAGCTTCTAGGTCATTCCTTCTGTAATGTAGCGCAAACAGTGACTGCTTCTTTCTGCAAAGTGGAACGACCAACTGGACCCAGTAATGCAGCAGTTTGCCTTGGACACATTGGCTCCTTTTGTGCAGTTCAACTAAAATCAAAGTTGGAATAAAACCGAGCTTTAATTTTGATATCCTTGTAAGCAACAATAGGTATAAGGGAAACAGTAACTGAGAAAAAACGGTTAATGACTTGTACTCCCAGAAGAAAAGCATCTACTGATCTACCTTATCTTAATGGGAAACAAAGCAGGAGAGTAGCAATTCTCCATTAGTGTGATTCATTCATATTGAGTGAGACATTATCTTAACAATGCCTTGTTTCAACATGTATAAAGAACGATAGAGCATAAAAGTACCATTCCTAAAACAATGCAACTAATTCATTTTAACAGAGACATTATCTTAAAAATACCTTGGTTAAACATGTAGAAAGAACTACAAAGCAGGATAGTACCATTCCTAACAAGTGTTGCAGTTTTGAACTAAGATGCAGTAGTTAATTAATTCTGAGAGTGGCATTGCTTAATTTTACCAGCGGCATTAGATTAACGAAAAGCATAAACAGTTCCAGGGAGAGTGGGCGCAACAACAATATGTGCTTCCATCTACTTATAAAGGGGGAGATGCAGAGTTTGTTGTAACAAGCAACAAGCATCATGTCTGGGTTGGTCCCATTTTTGTTCACTACTTAATGGGAAAAGACAGCAATACAATAGCTTCAATTCAACATTTATTTAAAATACCAATACAAGTAGCACAACATCTCAAAGCACACTACACAATCATGTGGATGAAGGCCTATACTGACCTTTCATGAGAACACCAGGATAAAATACTAATCTGCCAACACGAATAGGAAATCCAATCTCGTTTTGTGCAGTTGCACTAAAATCAAGCAAAGTGTTTCGCGTAGCGAAGCAAAATGTCGCAATAGCAACAAGTTGAATAGATATCCCTGTTTAAATAGAGGCAAAAAAGGAATCAATTACTGGCTAATAAAGGAGGATGAAACATGCGGCCACAAAAATGGTAATCCCGCCAATCCCTAGCAAGTGTTGCAGTTTTGAAATAAGATTCAGTAGTTAATTCTGAGAGTGGCATTGCTTAATTTTACCAGCGGAAATAGATTAACAAAAAGCATAAACAGTTCCAGGGGAGAGTGCGCGCAACAACACCATGTGCTTCCATCTACTTATAAAGGGGGTGATGCAGATTTTGTTGTAACAAAGCGACAAGCATCATGTCTGGGTTGGTACCATTTTTGTTCACTACTTAATGGGAAAAGAGAGCAATACAATAGCTTCAATTCAACATTTATTTAAAACAGTACCAATACAAGTAGCACAGCATCTCAAAACACACTGCACGATCATGTGGATGAAGGCAAGTACCAACCTGTCATGACACTCACAAGTTCAACTACGAATCTGCCAACACGAATAGGAAATCCAATCTTGTTTTGTGCAGTTGCACCGAAATCAAGCAAAGTGTTTCGAGTAGCGAAGCAAAATGTCGCAATAGCAACAAGTTGAATCGATACCCCTGTTTTAACAGAGGCAAAAAAGGAAACAATTACTTGACGATAAAGGAGGATGAAACAAACGGTGACATAAAGAAGCATCTAACTTATCTTGGATGGAAAACAAAGTAGGATAGTAGCATTTCTAAAACGGTTGCATCGATTCATATTAACAAAGACATTCTCTTAAAACAACATTCGTTAAAAATGTAATTTACTTTTAACAGTGGCATTGCTTCAATTTTTCGGCGGCATTCTTAGATTAACAACAGCAAAATAGCTGTATGGGACATGCCAGCACCATGTGCGTCCACACGTATAAATGGGTGATGCAGAGTATGTAGCCAAGCAGCATATATGCGTTGGTCCCATATTTGTTCTCTTTGAACCTTTTTCCTATGTGAGGGCAGCAAATCTAGTCCTGCACAAACTACCCGACCCACCAGTTTCTTTCCCTTTTCAATAAAGAGATCGGTTCCTTACAGATGTGTGTACTGGGTTACCCACTTTTTCCCTTTTCGACCAACAAAGCGGCTGGATAGCTAGTCTATACTACTTTCCATCCCTCCTTTCCTCATTGAACCACGTCCTAGATTCTTGCTCCAGCCCACCGCACCCTTCTTTCCTCTTTGAACCAAGACCTAGATTCGACTACAGATCGAAAAAGATCCACATGCAGCTAGAGCAATGACGGTTTCAAAGAAACTTATACCTTAGGGTCGTCGGGATGTGGCAAGGCGTGCGGCGGGTGGCCGGATCTGCCCACACTACGTACGTCGGCGAGGAAGAAGGGGTTGGTGGCCCTCCCGCACAGGAGCTGGGTGAAAGAGAACAGTGCAGCCGGCAGTGGATTGCCTCCCTCGCTGAAGGCGATAGAGTGAACTCTGCATCTCCTCCCCTTCCCGGTGCGACGGGATACGGACGCCTCCTTCACCAGCTGTGAGGGAGGAGAGAAAGACAAGAGGCCAATGCAATCCTGTTTAGATCTGGTGAAGAGAGGGTGAAAGACTGTGAATATAGCAAACCCTAGCAAATGAACGTTGAGCCTCCAGCGTGTATACATATATGTAGTGCGGCGAGAGTGTGGAGAGTGCAAACCCTAGCGAACAAGTGCTGAGGCTCCAGCTTATATATATACTACTGTAGTACGGACTGAGCTCTGGTGCCTTCAGTGCACCTGCTTTTGGCTGTATGACAGGTGAGCCAGCCACATTTTGGGCCCACCTGTCATAAACCCAAAGGCAGGTGCACTAATTCAATGAAGCTGCGTCCATATAGTACTCTCGTGTATACGACTAGTATATAGTGGAGTGGTTTTCTTATTCTCTCCATAACAATCGTTTTAAATTGTGTAAGTACGAAATGAAACTCTTTATTTAACGTACAATGAAGAAAACTACTACTACTTCTGATGAACTAACGATCCACGCCCACACGTCCTGGTCGCACTTCCTGTCCTTCACGTGTGGTACACTACCCTCCGTTAAGTGAACAACCACAAATGCGCCCAATTATCGGAAACGTGTGAGAGTGTGTACAAATAAAGAATTTTAGTTTCAATTATCGGAAAGGTTTGAGAGTATTACAAAGTTTGACTTCAGTCAAACCTAATGTGCGTAGTAAATAAAAATGGAGGGCTACTACGTCCATCCAGGTTTTTAGTCCACACCATTTTTTAAATCAAAGTTAATAGCTGGACAAATAAAATTACAGGGGAGCTGGAGACAAAGTTTTGAGAAGGCTTAGAAATCAATACAAAACTTATGCTCTTAGTACCAACATCGATCCTTCTTCGAGGAAACATTTGGTTCATAGCCAATTGTGTGATAAAATTGCACCAACGTGAAAGATGACTACGTCTCCAACGCAACCAAGGAGAACTGACAAAGGATATCATCTTTTTGCATAACAAGCAAAGAGCACTAACGGAAGATAACTTGTTTTTCATTGAAAATCGATCAGCTTCACCAGCCGACACAACCATGAGGCGCAACCATGAGCATCGATAGGTAATCATGGTGATGCATCATCCATTTGGCATCAAATTTGGGTGAGGCACCTATGAAGTTCGACAAGTCCTCACTGTGGTCTTTTTCTTCTCTATAATCAAGCTCGAGGAAGGAAGAACCACGTGGCAGAGGATAGTGAGGCGGAACAACAATGTCCATCCAATTTTGTGCAGTTCCACTAAAATCGAGGAAGACATGCCCGGGTATGGAGATATGCATCGCTGTTTCCAAAAATATAAAAAAGGGATATAGTGTTGTTACTTTGTTCTACAAGATTAGCAACGCATCTCCATTGTCAATAAGAATTAATGAAAAGTACACCAACAAACAGAAGCATCATAATTATCTTGATGGGAACTAAACCAGGATACCCGAGAAAAAAGCATTTCTTCATTTAACCAGTGATAGTACTACCGCCATATGGATAATGACCGCACAACCACCTTGTACTTTTTGTCAAAACAACATGTATACCTCCACCGAGGCATAAATCAGGACAACTTTTTGAATGGCATTTCCTCTATAATAGTACTAGTAGGTGATGCTGGACCAGCCGACGAACCCTAGCTACTATACATGGGGAGCTGGGGAGTAGTCGCATAGAAGAAAACCCGCACGCAGCGACCTGGGGAGCTGGACCAGCACAAGAAGTTATACCTCAGGTGGGCGAGATGTCGTTTAGGCGGGCGGGCAGGATCTGCCCACACGACAGCAGCGAATAAGGGCGCGGAGGATCTTCGTCCGCGCCAGCGCCGGCTCTGAGAGGACGGTGCCCATCGGCTTCCTCCATCACCGATGGTGACAACGTCAACGCTGCACCTCCTCACCTCCCGCAGCAGACGGGATTCGGCCGGAGCTGTGACCACCGGTGAGGAGAGAGATAGAGTGGACACTGTCATCTTGTTTTGATATGGAGAGGGTGAGAGAGCGAGACGCGAGAAACTCTATCAAACAAGAGGCTATAATGGAGTAAAAAAATCTCTCCATAGCAGTGGTTTTAACTAGAATATGCGCGTTCCCGGAAAAAAGAAATGAAAACTGGCGGACAATTTTGTAACGTACCAAGAAAGAAAACTCGATCAAAAACACGCCCCCGCTTCCAGGTCACGAGATTCGTCGCGCACACACACATAGACATAGACATGCATATACGTGTTTATGTAAAATTCCATTTCCATCTCCATATCCAATCATATTTGTCCAACTGGCACATTATTTATGTTGTTAATTATATGCGCAGCAATATTAACGTACAACATCTCTTGTTTGCGGACGTCCGGACTGCTGCCACGGCCGGTCCTGACCAACCCGAACCCTCTTCATCACCCGCACGTGCTTCCCGCCTGAAACAGTCAGTGCCGCATTCATGCCCGGCCAGAGCGGACGCGACCTCTCACTAGCACCGGCATTGAAGCGGCACGCCGGCCGAGAGAGCGTCACCCGTGCCGCTTCCGGGTGCACGCGACTGCTCCGCGTTCAAAGGTCGCAATAGCTGGCTACAACATGCATGTAAAAAGTTCTTGGGAGTACATGCTACAGCTAGCTGTCCTCCCCCAACTCGTCAATCTCTTCCAGTAGTGCTAGTAATCCATGGCCTGATCCATCGACAAGCAGGCGGGAAAGTTATCGTATACTCAATTTGCGGTGAGTGGCATGCTGAGCGACCGTGTGGGGTCGAGCCGTGGAGGAGGGTGAGACAAGAACACGACAGACGTGATTTAAACATTGGTTTTGCTCGATGGCGCGATCCAACGAAACGAAAGTTGGTTTCTCTTCGTTTCCATTTTTTCTCCGGAAAAACGGAAACTTTCCACTCCATTTTCATTCCTTCCAAGGTTGCCCCGTTACAACATTCCATCAAATACAAAGGAAAACTAACACGCATGCTGATGCATCTCAATGATTCACAAATCATAGCCAATATTTACTTCACAACTAAGACAAAAGTTGTGAGAGTGTGTACGAAAGAAAAACTACTGATGGGGTCACTACGACTTAAACCCTAAACCCTAAACAGGATTTAATTTCCTGGCCTGGTAGAACCTGTCAAAGGAAAGACGGTTGGCACCCTCGGATCATACGATGCTTTTGTGCAGTTCCACTAAAATCGACCTGGGCATCCTTGATGGTAAAGATATTGAAGAAGTGTGATTAGAATAATAGTACTGGCACTAGTTCATGAGACATAAACTCATCACAAGTATAAGCCGGTAGAAGTAGAGAAAGATTGACATGGAGATGGAGCTACGACAGTGGAGCAAGCCGGCTCCAAAAGGAAGA
Organism: Triticum dicoccoides; assembly: GCF_002162155.2. Taxonomy (NCBI): domain Eukaryota; kingdom Viridiplantae; phylum Streptophyta; class Magnoliopsida; order Poales; family Poaceae; genus Triticum; species Triticum dicoccoides. The sequence continues at coordinate 318,794,393 of NC_041381.1, read as the reverse complement.
TGGACTACCTGGGACGTCGGGCTGTAGCTAGAAGGGCGGTTGGGACGCGACATCGTCCCATACCATGGTGACCCCCAATTGGGATGCACCAACTGTGGGTTTTCTCCCTCGCCGATGTCGACCGCGTCTACGCAGAACATTGTTCCCTTCCCCCAGCTGCGGGATCAGGCCCGTCATTCTATGCTTGTGAAGAGAGCAACCTAAGCAAGCAGGCTTGTAGCTTAGGCTCCTGCTAGTGTATATATAGTGGTTTTCTTTTTATCTCCATATCTACCATTTTATATTACGTACGTGTCATTGAAGAGTGAAATGATGCTTGCTTTTTCTGACTAACTTACTATATGATTTGACTGCTCCTTAGTGGCCCCTACACGTACTCCCCCTATGTGTATGCAATAGTCACATGTACACATGGACGCAAAAACGCGCGTGACGCCCTAATGCATGCATGTCCGAGCACATGACGGAACACACACGGTCATGCTCAAGTGCTCAACCTACACGTGCATGCACACACATACTCAGTCAGGGTGAGCTAGTGACCGTATAAACACCAGAATATATATATATATTGAGAGCAATGAGCGTATTATGAAGTCCACTGACCGTATTTTTACAAATATATAGTGACAGACAGTGTATTTATCTCGTTTGAAATTAATCCATATTAACCGGAGAGGAGGCAGTATGGACTAGCATTACTTTGCTGTGTCCCGTCAACTTGTCGAACGAGGAGAAGGTTGCAGGACGGGAGAAGCTTGCGCACGGTGGCTCGCAGGACGAGGAGAAACTTTTGACTAATGCAAGCTCTCCCTCGCTCAGGCGGTGGACGTGCAACGGTTAATTCGGTGTCAGATTGCCAGAAGCATACACTATACTACTAGTACTATTATTGTTCGACTTCCCGAATAGGCGAACAGCCAAGCGCAAAGTTTACTAGTAGTACTCCCTCCATCTAGGTGAGTAAGTCATCTTAGGTTGCGCACCGTGACCAAGGAGGAGGGGAAAACGAGAGACCTTAATGTTTATTTGCTAATTAATAGCATTGCATGCAATGAACTAACCACTGCATGTCGTGTTTGATAGTCTCAAGTCATTAAAAGCATGCACACCCCTCATCTCTTATTGGTTGATATGTCAAGAAACAAGAAACAAGGTAGAAGTTAATGCACCACGCCTAAGTGTTTTGGGATTATCTGGTTTTCGTAAGATGACTTACACACCTAGACGGAGGGAGTACTAGTACTACTACTATAGTCTATAGAGGTATGCACTCTTATTATGATTTTAAAATGTGATAAAGCAATCTTCAACACATTTGGTTCTCTCCGAGGGTTCTCGAATGTGATAATGGAAGTTGATTGCATGGAACACTCGCCACAATTCTTTTAATTCTGGCTCATATCCTATTACAAATAGGAGCGCTCGGTAATATTTCCTTTTTTTGGTTATTCAGCATGTAAACAGGTTAGCAAACCTTGCGGCGCATCTTCGTGCGAACCGTGCTTGCTGCACTTTGAATGTGGCCGAGAGCTGGCTTGATGAAACACCTCGCTTCCTACTTCTTTTTTTGCAGGGCACCTCGCTTCCTAGTGACCACTGTCTTGGTTGATCGTCCTAAGAATGCTTATATATGAATAAAGCTCTCTCATTTACTTGCAAAAAAGATTAAGCCATATTAACCGGAAAGGAGGGAGTATGAACTAGCACTACTTTTTGGTGTGTCCCGTCAACTCGCAGAACGAGGAGAAGCTCGCTTACGCCTTTTGACTAATGCAACCTACCCTCGGTGGACATGCATCAGTCCATTTGGTGTCAGATTGTCAGAGGCATACACTACCCAACATGCGGAGTACCATCATTGTTCAACTTCAAGAAGAGGCGAAGAGCCAAGCGCAGTAGTACGAGTAGTACTACTACTACTAGAACCGCATGGTGGAGCGTCTGTACTCTTATTTTTTTTCTCTGATAAAGTAAGCGTTTATTCCGGAGAAGGGCAGAAAATGGCAGCCCAACATGTAATGATGATATCGATCAACCAACCATGCTCGAATATATCTTGGCCTCCGTGCGAGCCCGTCTGTGTGTTCTCGCTCCTCGTCTCTCTCAAGGAACGGCGGGTTGGCTCTTTGCCGTCAATTGAGATCGGTTTGCTCACACTCCTGTCCCACATGTCAGTGATATGCCAAGAGGAGGTGCGTTGACCGACTGGCCATACGCGTACTTGGTTTTGCACCTTCATACTACTCCTCCCTTCGTCACAGTTTACAGGGCGCACTTAATTATGATGCATTTCTCTCAATGCATTTCCACCACCAGAGATACTTTAGACGCGTTTGGTTTAATGCTCAATTAAGTAGGGCATGGTAATCGCAATGAAGTCCACAATTTTCTCTCGATGTACTCCCTCCTTTCCGGTTTATAGGGCTTATCTCAAAATTTTAGTTTTTCCATTTTATAAGGCTCAATTTGGTTGTTTTCCATCACATGTTCAGATTCCAAGGTGCATTAAATCATTGCATTCAAGTATGAAGAGAAAATTGACCAATGCATGTACTTTATGCATGCATGCATTGCAATTAATGCATTGATAAACATATTTTTTTGAGGAAAACAAGAGCATTAATTAGGTGCTTTTGCAAAACTACAAAAAGTATTCCACCACTAGCCATCTACCTTGATTGGTGAGATTTTTGAATTGAGCACTATAAACCGGAAAGGAGGGAGTACTACTACGGAGTGGAGTAAGTGCATGCATGTGTGTACCCGGGGTGGAAGCACTGCATGCATGTGTGTACGCATTATTCCCTCTAGTAATAGACACCGTGCTATAACTACCAATGCTATTTTCAGGCCGATCACTAGTCGCCTTGGTCCCACAATTTTTTTTCTTTTTTCTGAAGCGCGCTCTATAAACAGTGACAGATGGAGTAGTTTGAGCGGATTCAAAGAAGAGCGTATTGATGGTTGCTTCTTCTGAGAAACTTACAGTGAGAAAGGTGGGGCTTATGATATGACAGCTCATTACTCACTATTAATGCGGTGCAACGACCGGGCTGAGTCTCCCATGCGGTTGTGCACTACCCCCTCGGTTCTTAAATATACTCCGGAGTATTTGTCTTTCTAGAGATTTCAACGAGTGACTACTCAAATATTTTTCTTTTTAGAGATTAAAATGGACTACTACATATGGATGTATATAGACATATTTTAGAGTGTAGATTCACTCATTTTGCTCCATATGTAGTCACTTTGAAATCTCTAGAAAGACGAATAGAGAATTTAGGAACGGAGGGAGTACACATACGAAGAAAAATGAGTGAATCTACACTCTAAAATATGCCCATTTGAAATTTGTAAAGAGACAAATATTTAGGAACGAAGGAGTATAATTTTATGCATGGCACATGGACCCGGATGCTGACGAGGCTTCTCGCAATTCTATGAAGCTTCCATCATTTGTTTACATAATTGACATACTATACAAATAATTTTCCAGCGACATGAAATTGTACAACGGTGTGAGCTTCAGCTTTTGTTTCGTGTGTCTTGCCATCGATGCTCTTTCGGAAACAATAAAAAACTAACTTCCTTGCTAATGCATGTCAATTATTAGTAGATCAGAGCTAATATTTACATCACAACTGAAGACAGAGTTGTGAGGAGGTGTTAAATTAAAATTGACCCATGCTTTCATTGGCAGCAATGTCCCCCCAGCTCTGTCTAAATCAACAAGGCATGTTGGGAAAAAAAGTAGCTGTCTGGAGCATGCAACATTCCGATCATTTTGTGCAGTTCCACTAAAATAGAGCCAAGCGTCCCTGTTCCAAAGATATTAAGTGTGATTATGATAATAGAGGACTGCTGATGAAACATTAAACACACAAATAGAAGCCGGTCACCTTTGCAGTCTCTCTTAAGACTAACTAGTTGGAGAAGATTAGGCTCGGAGTTGGATGAGGAGAATAGAGCAAAACCAATATCGCTTTGTGCAGTCGCACTGAAATGTAGAGACGTTGCCCGTGTGACATTTTAGTACAACTACACAAAACACTCTTAAGAAAAAAGTGATTTGTGCAGTTCACCAAAAGGTCGCAATAGCAACGAGGTGAAATGGATAGCCCTGTTTGCAAAAAAGAGGTAGAAAGGAAACAATTACTGGCCAATAACAGTTGATGACACATGCGACGACAAAAAAGAAGCATATTCCTTGTCCTAAGGGAAGATAACAACACGGTTGTGTTTGTCGAAAACGGTGTGAGGACGAGATTGCAATATGGAAAGAACGCCGAACAAGCTACGTTTTGGGCAAAGAACTATGGAAGATCCACATGCAGCGACGTGGGAAGACAGGCAGTGGAGCAAGGCCGGAGGGGATACCTGGAGGTCGTCAGGATGTAACTAGGTGAGCGGTGTCGGGCGGAATCTGCCCATACTGCGGCAGTGAGCAGGTGGCGTCGGCCCTGCCGCGCCAGAGCTTGGTCAGAGAGAACAGCATGTATCGCAGATCGGGACGTGCTGCCTCGGCGCCGTCGAACGGAGAAACGATGCACTTCCTCCCTTTCCCCTGGCGGACGGGATGCGGCCGGATCAGTGACCAACGGTGAGAGAGAGAGAGAGAGAGGCCACCGCAGCCTTGTGTGAGATACTCTGAAGAGCGACAAACCAGGCAAGCAGGCTCCATTGTATATAGTGGAGCGGACTACCTTTTTCTCCATAAAAATCGTTTTATATTCTGTGTACGTGCCATTGAGCGCTATAACTTTATATAAAAATAACGCGGCAACGCGTCAAGTCGAACTTTGTTTCGTGCACGCGTGGTACACGACCTCCCTAGGTAAACAACCGCTACAGGCGTTTAAATTAGCATGTGGGCTGCCATTTCATAAAGAAATGAGCTCCACCGTATACCCGCGCGGGTGTGGCTGGGCACGAAGCGTGAGTACGTATACCACCTACGTGGGGTTGTGTGAGAGAGATACAAACATAGAGATATAGTGTGTGGGTTCGTGATAGTTTTTTTTTGGGCGGGGGTCAATCAAAAAATGTAACATATGCAATGTGTGTGAAATAGAGTCCTGGATATAACATATATACAGAGGGGGGATCCACGAGAAGAGAGTGGAGGTATCATCAGCTTGAGGTGTCCATATAATCGAAGAGAGGGATGATGTGTGTGTGTGCGCGCGCGCGTGTGTGCGATTGATAAAGAGTGCCATCGAATTTGTGTGTGCCCACGTCAAAGATATAGAGTGGCTGGCCTACTGGAACGTGAGAGGGGACATGTGCAGTTTGTCTCTATGGGATGGATGCCTACCTACAGCGCTCGACTATGGGTGTGTGGTGGGGGAAGAGGGAGGCCCAATTAACTATAGAGGTACAATGGCTGGTATATGTGTGGAGGAGGAGAGAGGCCTACTTCATGTATTAAGGAGATCGATCTGCCTCATGTATTAAGGGAGATCGATCGGCATCCATGCATATGTGCAGGAGAGGAATAAGGTTGGGAGAGAGTCAGAGCTAGAGTGTTGGAGGGGGTGGTAGTGGAGTTCCTTCTAACAAATGGTGGGATAGGCTTGCTATACAAACGGAGGGCACGCCCGCAATATCAATAAGAGAGGAGATGGCTGCTTGTTGTTGTCTGTGCACATGCATGTGAGAGACGGGTTAGGAGGCATGCACGAATGATGAGGGGGGACGATATGGTTGTGGTAAGCACATGTAACTACATAGGAAGATCAATCGCACTTTGTTAGAGAAAGGAGAGACATAACTTGTGAGGTATGTCGATCGATGGGGGGATAATTAAAGTCAATCTAGGTATATGTTGGGAGATCGATCGGTGTACATTCATGTGTGTGTTAGAAGCAAATGAGGCACGAGGAGAAGGATAGAAAGAGAGGGATGCATCTAGGAGGTGGTACGAGAGGCATACTATATCGAGGGGGAAGGAGTGTGCGAGTACGAGATCGATGAAAAGAGTGGTGGGAGTGAGGCATGGACGGTGACAAGAGAAGAGGGGAAGCTTGTGTTTGTGCTAGGCACACCTGGCTAGAGAGGCATATCGATCGATGTGTGCCGTAAAGAAGGAGCTGGGGGGCCTACACACACCGTGAGTGAACGACCTAAAGTGAAAAGACGAATTTGCGCGATGGAGCTAGAGAATGCTAAGGGAGGGTGAGAGGGATGCGGGCGTGTGCATGCACGAGAGAAAGTTAGCGCTAGCTACAAAGATAAGAGGATTGTGTGGGTGTAAAAGACGAATAGAGATCATACTTCATTATAAAAAGCGAATTCAGATATTTGAAGAATTTATCATAGTGTTTTAAACCGACGCATGTGTGAATATATATAACGGTGATACATATGGTGTGGTTATGAACATGTTATACTACATATAATATATTTTATCTCTACTCTTATAAAAAACGGAGTTGTTGATGATGGTGTGCCTGCCATCCTGCAATATAGGCCGTCCGATTTATATCTGGCGGATAGGAAGGAAACTATGGCAAGTTTGAAAAAAGACACCCACACCCCTCTCCACATTTGCAAATTAGGCCCCTTGATCATGTTGATGTTCTATGGAACGCATGGGCATCTTGCTAGTACTACATATAATACATAGAACATTGATTATAATTTGGGCTAATGTGTGGCTTTTGCAGCTCAGGTCTAAATACTTGTCATAATGTAGGGGGCGGGGCACTATACTTTGTGTGATAAACACGGTGTACGTATGGAACATGGTTTAGATTACGAATATATAGTTAGTACATCAAATGTACTATTATTTGGAATCAACATCAAGTGTATTCAAAAAATAGAATTCAAGTTCATGTAGTACACATGGTTCATATCTATCTTATAGTAATCATGTGGTGTGTTATTAAGGTAATACACGGATGGTGGTTGAAGTTGGCAACAATCATGATTGTAGATTCTTATTGAAATAGAGAAATAATTCAAATTTAGTTCGAATTGCAGCGGTAGTATAGACATTTGGAATGCACTAAAATGTTGGTATGAGTAGGTTACATGCATTACACAGCAAGAAAAAAACTTTAATCGGACATAACATGGATTCATACTCCCTCCTTCCATCTATATAGGGCATAATGAGATTTTTAAGACCGCCTTTGACTATTGACAAGATTAATAGTACATGACATGCACAATGTAAAAATTATATCATTGGAAGAACCTTTCACAGACGAATTTAATGGTGTGCTTTGTGTAAGTTGCATGTCATATATTATTGCTCTAATATTTGGTCAAAGTTAGCATCAAAAAACGCATTAGGCCCTATATAGATGGAAAGAGGGAGTAGCTTTGAATAGCATTTGTATAGTAAAATGGGGCAAGACTCTCTCTTTGTGTGGTGTGAATAGTTTTATTTTTTCGTTTTCTTTTTGGTTGAGGGAAGTACGAATTGATTTGGTACATACAAGTACAATATTACTACACATTAGCCTTGTCCCCAAAATTCAACCCGTGTCTTGTTATATCCCGAAAATTCAGATATCGTGCTCCCAAAACTCGTGCCTTCACAACCCGCGCCTTGCTATCCGAAATTACAACGCGCGCGAAAACTCCCTCCAGCTGCCAAATCCCGACAAGCGAAATCCCCCTTCTAACCCTGAGCCGAAAGGGCTGCTAGTTCAAATCGGTGGGGGGTACTTTTGTAACACACCCTACATTTTGGACAAGCGCGTCCCTAAGTCATGCTTCACCCCCTCCCATCACCCCCTTTTCGCCATTCGAAATCCCAGGCCGCCATAACCTCTCCGCTCCAGCCGCGAAACCCCACCCTCCTCTGTCTGCCACCTCACCGCTGCCCAGCGGGAGCCTCTTCCCCGACGATGTTGTCCACTGCAACAGCTCGACGTCACTCGTCCACCTCCTCGGATGAGGATCCGTCGTCCATCTCGTCGTCCCGCCGGTTTAGCCGCCCCATCCTCCACCTCCAAGGAGCTGCTCTGACGACCGCCTCATCTATCGCGGCTGCTCCATTCCCGTAGCGCCGCCTTAACCTGCTCCACCGGAACCGCAGCATCCTCACCGACTCCTCGGACAAAGCCGAGGCCTACTCGGCGCCACCAAAGAGGTTGTACACTCATCGCATCGCACCTTCTCCTTAACTCGACCTCCCGGCACCGACGGTGCTCCATCCTGCACCCCCATGGATTGGCTACCTTGAAGCCGGTGCCGCGAGCAACATATCCACAGCGGCTCTTCCCCAGTGCGAGGCCCCTTCGGCGGCGGCGGCCATACCAGCCGGATCTGCTGCTGCTGCTCCGGCTCTCGCTCGCTCGCTTGCGTTGCTGCTGCTGCTCCGGCTCTTGCTCGCTCGCTTGCGTTGCTGCTGCTGCTCCGGCTCTCGCTCGATCGCTCGCTCGCCCAGCTGCTGTTTCTGTTCTCCCCCTCGCTCGTGCTGCTGCTCTGCTCCGATTTAGCCACACTTCAGTCGACTGAATCGACTTTTGGGTCAGTCGATTTTCAGGGGTTGGGGGGGCTCGCCGGAGTTAAGGAAGAACCACCCGCAGCGGGGACGGGGGCTCATCGGAGAGGTACCAAATTATCTATCTTAGGGTTCAGGGTGGGGGCGGGGGGCCTAGAGGGCTGGCCTGGGCGGCGCTAGGGCCGGCGGTTCGGCCGGTGGTGGTTGGCAGCTCAGGGGCATGCAGGTTGAAGATGAACTGCAGGCCCTCCCTAAACAACATGTCAAGTGCCTCTCTGCTACCATTGCGTTCAGTTTCGACAGTAGCATTCAGATTCCACAGTAAATTTCAGTTTCGACAGTTAAGTTCAGAGTCAACAGTTTTTACCTCATCTGTTGTAGTCAGGTGGTTTTTGGTGATGTAAATTTTACATCTATTTTACATCATCTATTGGAGATGCTATTAGAATCCCACTTGAGATTAACGATGTCTGTCTTGTGCTGCTTCAGCCTTGACGTCTTACGGCTCATCGGAGCTGCTCCAACGACAGAACGATCCATCACAATAGAGTAGTGCCCTGGACACCATCTACAGATTCCTCCGATCTTCCTCCACACCTCCGACAACCACCTCTACCTCAACTGCTTCAGCGACCAACCCAATGATGCAGAGGTCGACACGGCTACGGCAAAGAGGTTTTACACTTGTTGCATCACTTATTACTATACATTCACGTCGGTCCATTAGGGCTATTTTGGTTCAACGGAAAAACATAGCAAGAATTTTCCAATGGCACTCTACTATTCAATTATTCATGCATTTTGTTGAAAGGAATGAAGCAAAACATCCACCTGGACCTACTTTTCAAAATCCTATGCATGAAAACAAGACCAAGAGAATTAGTGCCAGAATAACATTCTAACTGTACACGCTTTCATATGGTTTCACTTTATTTTGGCCATGTTTCTTTGCATTCCTCTGCTCTTCCAATTCCTGTAAACCAAACATCTGAGTTGACAGAAATCATGTGTTTACAAATGCTCTGTTTACCGTGTGCATTCCTATCCTATTCCGGTGTTTTTCCTATCCCTGCGTTTTAAGAATCATGCAAGCCAAATGAGCCCTTACAGAATTACTTCAGTTACATGTACGTGTCGAAGGTAACTTTGTGTGGTTTGTCCTGCTCCTGCCGCGACGTCGTCCACCTCACCTGAGCTGCTCCATCGACAGAAGCATCCACCAAACCAGGCATCACAACTCCTGACTGTCTTTCGCCGCCTCAGATCTCCTTCCCTGCCGCCGGCACCCACCGCAACGGCATCACCATCATCGACTCAGCAGATGAACCTGAGGAGTACACGGGTCCACAAGAGAGGTCACACTCTTTTGTTTCTGCTTATGTTATGCATTGCTTAAAATTACCTGCTACTTTATCGTCCTGTTCAGCTCTTGGACTCCCAAGTCAGGTCCAAATTAATGTTCAAACTTGAGTTCTAAATTAGTTGTGGGGCACATATCGAGGCAACAATGAATAGTATGTCTGTCTAATATCTGGTTCACCTAGGGTATGCCTATGTTGTTCATCTTGGGTGGGAAACAAATAGTAAAGCAATCGTCATCTGTCTTTTTATTAAATTAAAGCAATCATCAGCCTGCTATCATTATTTTTGGATCCATCCACTGGTTGTTACGATCACTCTAAATTTCTGCATGCTCTCCTTACATAATCTCACCATATTTTTTTCGTATGCATGTCAGATATTGTAAACAATCATGCTGAACATGTAGAGAAAAAGAGAAGAGTTTGGCGCGGCAACACAATGCCATGCAGACATTGCTCCTTGGTGGGTTCAATGGCAAACCCTCCCCACCCCTCTCCAGATTGTAATCCAGAGGAAGATATCTGTTCTGAGGGGGATTCAGACGCCGCTGACCACTCCTATTTATCCCCCAAGGTGTTTGCTCTACCTTGGCATGATGATGTTAGTCATATCATGCATGCCTTGCAGTGCATACTTTTGACATCATATATGTCATCTGCTTAGTTTAGACATGTTCTGTAATGCCACCTGTTTAGTTTCTATATCATATATGGGAATTATGCAGTCTCATGTCTTTTAGCCAGCCATAATATATGTGAAATGTGCAATGCCATCCTGTTTAACTAGGCATCATATATTTGAATGATATCTTTCCCATCCTTTTCTTCATTACATTTCCATTTGTCGACAATGTTTGTACATTAAACTACTCTCCCTGTGAATCAGCCATTTGGGTGGGAGATGGAAAAATCTGGAGTGAAAACAAGGCCTTCAGAGCAGACAGTGCTACCTGTCGAAGCAGATCTCTTGTTGGGTCCCGATAGCTCCTCATAGATGGATTCAGAGACAGATGACCAATCCTATTCCCCCACCAAGGTGTATGCTCAAACTTGGCACGGTTATACTGCTCATATCATGCATATGGTGTCTTGCATTGCATAGTTTAATCATCATATACACAATATTCCACACCATGTTCTTAGTTCAGACATCATATCGAATGCCCTCTGTTTAGCATATAAATCACATATGTGAATTAAATGATGCGATCCTGATTACTTAGATACCATGTAGGTGAATTATGGCATGCGATCCTGTTTAGTTATTCATCATATCTTTGAATTATGTTATGCTATGCTATCCAGTTTAGATAGACATCATATATGTGAAATTATGTCATGCTATCCGTTTTAGTTAAACAATATACATGTCAACTATTTCATGCCTTTTTTCCACACTATCTATTGCATCTGTCTCTCATACAATGTCTATACATTCAACTATGTTTCCTGTTTATTAGCCATTTGAATTGGAGCGGGTGATGCCAGTATCCAGCGGACTAAAAACACAGTCTTCAAATAAAACAGTGCTACCTCTTGGTGGAGATAGCACCCCGGTTGTACATGCGCAAGAACCAGCCCTACCACACATAACCCAAACTCTCGTAGATTGTACCCCTATTGCGATAGATAGAGAACCAGCTTCACCCAATCTAACCCCAACCCCAGCAGATAGTAGCCCAGTTCCTGTTGACACATCACCATCTCCACCATAGAGCTCCCAAATAAGAGCAGTTAGTAAGGCAGCTCCAGTGCCCAAAGGGCCACTACTACCACGGCGAACCCCAACTCCACCAGTTAGTACGCCTATTCCTGTGGAGGAAGCACAACCAGCTAGTCATAGTTTAGCAGCTATCGCATTTGATGTTGTTAAATCGTATGTGCGTATCTTCCCATCTTGGAAATATTATACTGAAGATGAAGGAAAATGCCAGTTGCAGGTGTTTGTCCAGGAGTTATGTGTAAGTAATGTTATTCATGGCAATTACTTTGCTTTGTCCCATACATCCTACCTCCATGATGGTTATAATACAACAATTTTTTCCATTTTTCTCTATAGAGAAGGACTGATTTGGAAACTCAGGATGAGGTAACATGTGCTAATACCTTTGCTATCTTCAAGAATGCTTGGTGGCAGTATCGGAATTACCTGAAGAAAACGTACTTCACCAGCAAAGAAACTCATCAAATTCCCTTACGTTCTCTTGAGACACATTTACTGGACGATGACTGGGAACGCCTTGTTCTGTACTGGTCCCGAACCAAGAATGTGGTAAGGTCTATGAGCTCATTTTCTACTTTTAAGTACTATATTCTTGCATCTTACTGTACTCTATTCATGTAGAACAAGTGCCTAAACCTGAAAAACAACTATTCTCATTTAAGATTCCATTGCTATCATAGTTCAAAAAAGCGCTAGGCGTTAATTGTGCGTTTTGCCACCGCCTTGCGCTTTATTGACCAAAGCGCATGCTTATGCGCAGTTATGCACATATTAAGCGTAGTTATGCGCAATGCGTTTTGCCAACGCCTAGAGCCTAGGCGCGCCTTTTTTAAACTATGATTGCTATCGTGCATACTACTTTGCTCTTGTATCACTATATTTACTCATACAAACTTATTTTTAAATTGAAGGATCCAATTGAAACTCCAATGGCACAGCAGGTATGTTCACGCATGTTTCTTTAACATGTTTGCTCTTATCAATAGCTCTGTTGATTTCAATTTCAATTGTGTATACAGTTGACTTCTCATATCATACATATTACTAGCATCACAACAGAGCCAATATTGTTGTTGTACATGTAGACCCGTGGTACCCATCTAAAATCTTATTGTGCCGTGTAGTTTCCCACGCTTTGTATTCTTTCACTGTTGCTTTGTCTTGAACTGATATGATTTGAACCGTGTCTCTATTTTGATTTGGAAAGACAATGCAGTGACCATAGGACATAGACATATGTTTGTTTGATGCTTTTATTATGTACTAGTACTTGGCAATAGAAGAATTGGTAGTTTAATCTTGTCCACCTTACTAACTAACTGGTTCACCGAAATGAGTTTCATATACTAGTACATGCTAAACCTATTATGTGTCTGCTTGTTTCTTCTTTTAGAATGCTGACAGAATATTGGGGAAGAGTGCCTTATTAAGCAATGGTAAAGGAAGTAATGCAGATAAGGTTCAGGATAGTGACACATCCTTGTTGGTCTCCAACAAAGCTGATAAAACAGCTAAGGAAGACTATCTTGAAGACAGTGAGACAACGCTAAAGTCCTGTCTTGGTTTAGTGTTCGAGTTACTGGCCACTACCGCTTGCACAAGCTATTCAAACTCACTGTCTGAATCAATTCGGTTTCTTAAGTCTCAACTGCAAGATGAAAGACATCGATCAGCTATGCTGCGACAAGAAGCGAAAGGACTGCAGAAGTCCCTGGAGCATTCAAATGCATACTTTTTGGTGCAACAACAAGCGTTGGAGGATTTTAGCGCCAAACAGGACAAAGCTAATAAGCTTGCTAAGCTTATTTCCAGCATGGTGGATACCCAGGATAACGTTTCTTGAGCTCTTCTGAAGTTGTTTCAGTTATGCTCTTGTTTTGCTACCGCGTTTATTTGCACTGGTGGCCAATTTTGACGGGCAGTGTATGTAATATGCTGCTTTGTTCCCTATATTTGCACTGGTGGCGAACTTTGATGCCCAGTGGATGTAATATGTGTAATAGCGGTAATAGACTAGCGTTAATTGCTTGCTTATTTATTTCCTCATTGTCTTGTTTAGTTGTTTGCTTGTAGTCACTGCAGTTCTTTTTCTGTGTTTTTCTAGTGGCCACAATAGCCTATTTTTGGTAACTAGGCCAAAATAATCATGGCAGCACACAAACTATTGTAACCATGGGCCTCCTGCGAGCCGTATGATCCATGGGCCTTCTATGGTTGTAGGATCCATTGGCCTTTCTATGGGTCGTAGGGTCCATGGGCCTTCTACGGGCCGTAGGATCCATGGGCCTTCTACGGGGCGTATCATCATTTCACCAATCATGGGCCGTACTATTCGTGGACCATAACGGGCCGTATTTGATAACTGTATGAAAACAGCCCAACGGGTTTTTTTTACATGAAAACGGCCCAACGTATTAACGGTCCACAAATGGGCCGACTGTAACGACGGGCTGAATTTGGCCCACAAGCAAAAATGACAGTAACGGGCCGTAAGTAACCGAATGCTGCATATGAGCCCAAGAATAAATGGGCCCTGAGAAGGCTGAAAGATAACTTGGGCTGGAAACGGCCCAGTGGAATAATGGGCCGTTAATGGGTATCAAGTGATACACTGTTCATTACGGGCCAGTTTCACCACGGGCCGTTGATGGGCCAAGAGTTACAAAGGGCCTCATATGGCCCGAAAGAAGTCATGGGCCACACATGGGCCGGAATTTAAAATGGGCTGGAATCATATTGGACGGCCCAGATGACGCTACTGGGCCTAATTCGGATAGGGCGTAATAGGCCCTGGGTTAGTGGGTTGTAAATGGGCTATATGCGGACAGGCCGTTAACAGGCTTTCCATGGGCCGGCCCGCCACCTTTTGACCAAGTCAAACGGGCCGGCCCTTTCACAGGAATGGGCCTCTGTTGGGTCGTGCCATGTGTCGACGTATCATAGGCGCCTTGGGTCCGATGAGTGGATGACATCTGTCCCAACGGTGAGTCGACACGTGTTTACTCCAGCCAATGATGATTTTACACGTGGAAAATCCCCATTGGTCGGGGTTGTTAATGGGTTATCGGATCCAAAACCCGACCCGATAGCTTAACGGCGTTCTGTTACGGTGGATGCCATGTGTCGGTCACCCTTGACGAAAGCACTTCTGTGACGCGTGATTTATCGTCATGGAAGTGGACACTTCCGTGATGATAATTTTGTTAATGTCATGGAACACTTCTACGACAGCACAGGTATGACTATCTTGATTCTATCATAAAATCGTCATGGATGTACATGCATGACGAAAAACGCGACCTACTATGACAAACACATATCATCAGGGAAGTGTATTTTTTCTATAGTGCAAGACAATACAAACTTACGGGCATCCTTAAAGAGAGTGGGCCAATAGAAACCAGATTGCAATACCTTATGTGCAGTTCTATCTCCAGCGTGGTGTCCTCCGTAATACTCGGAGTGGCACTTGTGTAGGATTTGTTCCTGTTCATGCTCAGGTACACAATGTCTAATAACACCATCTACTCCTTCTCTATAAAGGTGTGGGTCATCCCAGAAGTAATGTCTTAAATAATTGAAAAACCTTTTGTTTTGCTGGTATGTGAAACTAGGTGGTATAAATTTAGCAACAATGTAATTGGCATAATCAGCACACCATGGAGTATTATGAGAGGCATTTATGACATTTAATTGTTCATCAGGAAGGCTATCATCAATAGGCAGTGGGTCATCAAGAACATTTTCTATCCTAGACAAGTCGTCTGCAACGGGGTTCTCAGCTCCCTTTCTATCAGTAATATGCAAATCAAATTCTTGCAGCAAGAGAACCCATCTAATAAGTCTAGGTTTGGCATCTTTCTTTTCCATAAGATATTTAATAGCAGCATGATCAGTGTGAACAGTTACTTTGGAATCAATAGTATAAGGTCCAAACTTATCACATGCAAATACAACTGCTAAAAATTCTTTTTTAGTAGTAGCATAATTTCTCTGGGCACTGTCTAGAGTTTTACTAGCATACTAGATAATATTTAATTTCTTATCAACTATTTATCCTAGAACAGCACCAATAGCATAATCACTAGCATCACACATAATTTCAAAGGGTAAATTCCAATCAGGTGGCTGAACAATAGTTGCAGAAACCAAGGCTTTCTTAAGTAATTCAAATGCTTCTACACAATCATCATCAAAAACAAAAGGAACATCTTTTTGTAAGAGATTAGTGAGAGGCCTAGAAATTTTAGAGAAGTCTTTAATAAACCTCCAATAGAAACCAACATGACCAAGGAAACTTCTTATACCTTTAATATCTTTAGGACACGACATCTTTTCAATAGCATCTACTTTAGCTTTATCAACTTCAATATCTCTTTCAGAAATTTTATGCCCCAAGACAATACCTTCATTAACCATAAAGTGGCATTTCTCCCAATTCAACACAAGATTAGTTTCTTCACATCTCTACAAAACTCGATCAAGGTTGCTTAAGCAATCATCAATAGAAGTTCCGTAAATGGAGAAATCATCCATGAAAACCTCAACAATCTTTTCACAAAAATCAGAGAATATAGCAGGCATACATCTTTGAAAGGTAGCATGTGCATTGCATAAACCGAAAGGCATACGTCTATAAGCAAAGGTATCGAAAGGGCAAGTAAAAGTGGTTTTCTCTTGATCATCTTTTGACACAGGTATTTGAGAGAAACCAGAATAACCATCTAGAAAGCAAAAATGTGTATCTTTGGATAATCTTTCTAGCATTTGATCGATAAAAGGTAGAGGGTAATGATCTTTTCTAGTAGCCTTATTTAATTGTGAAAATCAATTACCATTCTATAACCTATAGCAATTCTTTGTGGAATCAATTCATTCTTATCATTAGGAACAACAGTAATACCTCCCTTCTTAGGGACACAATGAACAAGACTTACCCATTGACTATCAGCAATAGGATAAATTATACCTGCCTCCAGAAGCTTATTTGTTTCATTCCTTACCACTTCTTTCATCTTAGGATTTAACCATCGTTGATGATCAACGACTGGTTTAACATCTTTATCCAATTTAATTTTGTGCTGATATAGAGTGGGACTAATGCCCTTAAGGTCATCAAGAGTATATCCAATAGCGGCATGGTGCTTCTTCAGAGTTTTCAATAATCTCTTTTCTTCATGCTCTCAAAGGTTAGCACTAAAAATAACAGGATATATCTTCTTTTAATCAAGATAAGCATATTTCAAAGTATCAGGCACTGGTTTAAGCTCAAACACGGGATCACCCTTAGGTGGAGGAGGATCCCCAAGGATTTCAACATGAAAACTGTATTTCAAAATAGGTCCCTGATTAAAGAATACTTCATCTATTTCCCTTCTTTCATTCATGAACATATCATTTTCATGTCTAGCAAATATTGTTCTAAAGGATCAGTAGGAGGCACAACAATAGAAGAAAGACCAATAATTTCATCCTTACTAGGCAATTCTTTATCATGGGGTTGTCTACGAAATTTAGAGAAATTAAAAGCATGAGACATATCCCCTAAACCAACAATAACAATATCTTTCTCGCAATCTATCTTAGCATTAACAGTATTCAAGAAGGGTCTACCAAATATAATGGGACAAAAATTATCTTGTGGGGAACCAAGAACAAGAAAATCAGTAGGATATTTTATTTTCCCACACAAGACTTCAACATCTCTAACAATCCCAATAGGTGATATAGTATCTCTATTAGCAAGATTAATAGTAACATCAATATCTTCTATCTCAGCAGGTGTATTATCAGTCATAATTTCTTTATATAAAGTATAAGAATTGCACTCACACTAGAACCCACATCACATAAGCCATGATAACAATGATCTCCTATTTTAACAGAAACAACAGGCATGCCAACAACAGGTCTATGTTTATCTTTCATATCGGGTTTGGCAATCCTAGCAGCTTCATCACAGAAATAAATAGCATGCCCATCAATATCATCGGCCAAGAGTTCTTTAACCATAGCAATACTAGGTTGAACTTTAATTTGCTCAGAGGGTTTGGGTGTTCTAATATTACTTTTGTTGACCACAGTTGAAGCTTTAGCATGATCCTTTAGTCTAACAGGGAATGGTGGTATCTCAATATAAGCAGTAGGAACAATAGGATCAACATTATAAGTAATAGTTTCTTCTTCAACTTTAATAGGTTCTACTACTTTAACTTCAATGGGAGGATGATATTTAAACCACTTCTCCTTAGGGAGATCAACATGAGTAGCAAAAGATTCACAAAAAGAAGCTACTATCTCAGAGTCAAGTCCACATTTAGTGCTAAAATCATGAAAAGCATCGGTATCCATAAAAGATTTAACACAATCGAACTTCAGGTTTATACCTGACTCCTTACCTTCGTCGAGTTCCCAATCTTCAGAGTTGCACTTAATTCTTTCCAATAAATCCCATTTGAATTCAATATCCTTCTTCATATAGGAACCAGAACAAGAAGTATCGAGCATGGATCGATCATTATGAGAAAGCCGAGCATATTTTTTAATAATAGTTTCTCTTGAGAGCTCATGATTGGGGCTTGAATATAACATTGACTTAAGTCTCCCCCAAGCTTGAGCGATACTTTCTCCTTCACGAGGCCAAACATTATATATATATATATATATATATATATATATATATATATATATATATATATATATATAATTCCGATCACGGCGAACCAGATGCATATGATAAAACTTCTGATGAAATTCCAATTTCAATCAGTTGTAGTTCCATGATTCAATATCATCCAGTAGCTTATACCATGTCAATGCCTTTACCTTCAAAGATAAAGGGATGACCTCCTTGACAACATCCTCGAGCATACCTGCGAGCTTAAATAATCCACGACTTCATCCACATAGATTAGGTGCATATCGGGATGTAATGTTCCATCTCCTGCATAATGATTATCTAGAAGTTTATCTATCATACCAGAATGAATTTCATAATAAATATTTTCAATAGGTGCAGTAGGTTAAGGGGTAGCTAATTGTGGTTCCGGTCGAGGTGAAGATACCCCGAACAAACCCCTTAAAGGATTATTTTCCATAGTAACAAGTGACAATAAACTTCATCATACTATATAAATGTTTCCTTACCAAATTCCACTTATCAAAGGCACTTCACTCGCCGGCAACGGCGCCAGAAAAGAGTCTTGATGACCCACAAGTATAGGAGATCTATCATAGTCCTTTTGATAAGTAAGAGTGTCGAACCCAACAAGGAGTAGAAGGAATTGACAAGCGGTTTTCAGAAAGGTATTCTCTGCAAGCACTGAAATTATCGGTAACAACTAGTTTTGTGATAAGATAATTCGTATCGGGTAACATGAAATAAAGTAACTAAGGTGCAGCAAGGTGGTCCAATCCTTTTTGTACCAAAGGACAAGCCTGGACAAACTCTTATATAAAGCAAAGCGCTCCCGAGGACACATGAGAATTGTTGTCAAGCTAGTTTTCATCATGCTGATATGATTCCCTTTCGTTACTTTGATAATTTGATACGTGGGTGGACCGGTGCTTGGATGCTGCCCTTCCTTGGACAACCCTCCCACTTATGATTAACCCCCCTCGCAAGCATCCGCAACTACGAAAGAAGTATTAAAGTAAACCTAACCATAGCATGAAACATATGGATCCAAATCAGCCCCTTATGAAGCAACGCATAAACTAGGGTTTAAGCTTCTGTCACTCTAGCAACCCATCATCTACTTATTACTTCCCAATGCCTTCCCCTAGGCCCAAATAATGGTGAAGTGTCATGTAACATCCCAAATTTTCAATTTGGAATGTTATACATTAGATCATCATTGCATATCATATTTTATTGCATTTTGGCTCGATCCTACAAATTCTACGCAACTCAAGGACCCACGGAGAGAGTTGGGGATTTTGTTATTTTCATATTTGAGTTTTCTCAAATTTTGAAAATAGGATCATTTGATTTTAATTATTTTATCTTCAATTATTTCTATTATAAAAATACGAGAGAGGGAATAAAATGACTTTCCCAAAATAAAGAAATATTGAGGATTTAATATTACAATCAAATAAGATTTTATTTCCGAGTTTTATTGCTATTTTATTTGAATTAGGAAAAATGCGCGTCTTACAAAATTGCAATTCGGCCCCAAATAAATGTTCATCTTCTCTGCCTTGATTTTAGAAGTCGGGGAAAATTTATTTCGGGATTTTTGGAGTCCTTTTCGTATTTCTTTTATTTGTTTTTCTGCGCGAAATTAATTTTTAAAAAAAGTCAAACCGACTCCGGGCCGTACCCGAGCGGGACTCCGCCCGGGGGGGCTTTATAAGCCGGGGGCCCCCTGCCCCAAAGCCCACACCGCCGCCCCAGCCCAGCCCACACCGCCGCCGAATCCTAGCCACCGTCGCCATGCCGCCCACCGCCGCCGCTGCCGCACCCCGCCGCCGCCGGATCCGCACCCCGACGCC
>NC_041381.1:318766071-318774204 GCF_002162155.2 Triticum dicoccoides | reverse complement strand
GCCGCCGCTGGAGCCGCCACCCCGCCGCCGATCCGCCGCCCTAGACGCCGCCGCCGACCCGCCGGACCCCGCCTCGCCGCCACGCAGGAATCCGCGCCAAACCCGAGGTAGCCGCCGTTTTTTATAAAACCATTCGTTTTTTTTTCGAAACCCTAGATCCGTTTTTTGTTAGATCCAGTTCGGTTTATTTTTTTGGTTTAGTCTATTTAGCGGACATTCGTCCGTACGTTCGTTTTAAAGAATGGTTTTGGTCGTTTAGCCGCAGACAGCGAACGTTCGTTCGTTAGCCTGTTCATCCATTTTGCTTTTTCTCGGATTTTTCGTGATTATTTCTGATCGCGATTTCTGATCCGATTTTTGTTCTAGTATAACTTTTTGCTCGTTTATCGAATCAAGCGATTCAAGTGCCTAGAGTTTCGTCACGAAACCCTCTTTCCGTTTAACCAACTCAAACAAGTTTTTGCTACTGTAAAATTTGACTTAGGTCCAGATTAGCAAACGAAGCTTGTTTCTTTTGTCGTTTGAGTTTCATTGCTTCGTTTGATTTGATTCTTTTTGCAAACCGGAGTTCTTAAGTTGAACTTTCTGGTTAGCTCTTATTTGAGTTTTACCTGTGCATTAGATGAGTGCTTATTGTATGCTTGTTTGTTTGCGATAGAGTACCCGGAGTGCGCCGCTTGCTACTTCGAATCTCTAGGTTTCATGGATCATCAGCAAGGCAAGTAACACTTTGATCATACCTCTTTACTACCCAGTTTTATTGCATTAGATCAATCCTCAAACAATTGCATGATTAGGATCTGATTAATATGTGGGTTTTGGGAAGTAGATGAGGTAGAACCTATTACCTGTTTTATTATCAAACCTTTGGGAGTTACTTCTACGTTTGCTTATATTGCTATGCTATGCTAGTAGACGTGGATTGGATGAGTGTATCCATGACAGATGTGAGATTGTTAATTAATGGTTTATTTTAAGGTGGCAACTTAAATTCACATCTGGGTGGATTGAGGCACCTGGGGAACCCAGTGTTGCCTATATATTTTTGGAAATTCCGGGGTACCGTGTGATTTTCCTATGGACCGCCACCCAGGCTCAAAGGGATCATGAGGTTATTCATGCTAGAAACTTCTGTGTGCAGCCGCAAGCTACTATGGGCTCTAGCATAGTTGATTAAGTTGCGTGAGCCCTTGAAGAGGTAGACTAGTAGATGTAGGGGATGTAGGTTGGTACTGTCTACCCGGAGTAGAGAGTTAATGCTTCTGAAAGACTGTGTCTCGGTCATCCGTATCTCAAACACCATGTAGTGCGAGAAATCAAATGGAGGAGATCAAGTCTTGCGGTGAAAAGTGTGCAAACCTCTGCAGAGTGTATAAACTAATCATGGTTAGCCGTGTCCCCGGTTATGGACGTTTTGAGTATCTAGTACTTGGATTATCATGTGGATCTCATCATGTTACTTTAATTAATTTTGTTGGGTTTAATGATGATGCTTAATTGGGATTGAGTTGGAGGAACCTTCTCAATGTTTAACAACCATCATGATAGTTAAATAAAATTTATTCCTTTGAAGTAGGGAAAAATTGGCTTTATGCAAAACTGTAACCATAGGGCTTTCCACCAGCCATATATGCATGTAGTGATAGCATTATTCTGTTCATTACTCTCTATGTGTTACAATGCCAGCATATTCCAAGTGCTGACCCGTTTTCGGGCTGCAACGTTCATGTTGCAAATTTTCAGACGACGATTAAGGTGCCTTAGGTCGTGATCTTATACTCAGTGATGTCGTTGGAGTTGATGGACTCCCTTATCTTGCAAGCCTTCCGTTGTTGTCGTTATTAGATGGCCTTAAGCCATATTTATTGTAATAAGTTCTCTTTTGAGACATTCGATGCAATAAGTGTGTGATTGCTACTCTGTTATAAATCCTTCAATTACTGTGCATTTCAGCATTACTGATCCAGGGATGACACTGATGCACAGAGATCAGACTGTTTGAGGTCTGGTCGCTACAAGATGGTATCAGAGCCCATGCTGACTATAGGACACGACCACTGAGCTAAAGCCCTAGATCACTATTCTCTCTTCTCATTTCTGACTCCTCATCTTTTCTACTCTTTTAGGATGGCGGATGCAAGGAACAAGTTCATGCAACCGGATGAAGATACACCTTTTGGACGTCACTTGAAGGAAGTCACTAGATATCTGAATATTGGAGTACCAAGTTTCACGGGGACCTACATCGCCACTTTACCCGAGGAGGAGCGTTGGATGATTCAAGTTCAAGTTCCAGGAAGGACGTTCATGCCCGTCACTGAGCCGATAGAGTTTTCCTTTGATGCACCAACCTGGAGTCTAGGAAAGAGCATGGCAGCCCACATCACCATGGGATGCATTGGAGAAGTTTACCACAAGGATCTCAAGGATACTATCTACCAGATTTGTGGGCGCCGAGATGAGCAATGGGAGATGATCGGCACCAGGAAGGATAGATCAATTGCAGCTTTCATCCAGGAGTTAAACCAGCACATTCGTCGCCAGGAGAACCAGATGTGCGCAGGCATGATAGATTTGAAGAAAGCTATGACCAAGATCATGGAGCTGGAGGAAGAACTCAAGTCTACACGCGATGAATATGAAGAGGAAGTAGCGACGCTCGTGGAGAAGAATGATGATCTGAAGAAGAAGCTAAAAGTATTTATGGGATTCCCTGCGATTGGAGGAGAAGACGATGATTGCACTTGCCCAGAGAACTACATCATCATCGACGACACCGACTTGGACCCAGACGATAGCGATGATGACTTTGTTGATGAAGCTGGAGCAGATATCATGGAGTCTTCGACCGATCAATTTTTCTAGTCGACCACCATAATAGTAGTAGTATTTCCCCATGTATATAGTATATTACGAGCACTTTTGTAACGATAGATAGACCGTTGTATGCCCTTGTTTGATTTGATTGAAGTGATATTGCTTGCAATTGTCTCTTGTGCATATGGGTAGTGTTTTTCTCTATAGACCTCATTCTATTCTATATTCTCATCTTTTCTAAACCCTTAGATGCCTCTGAGATGTGACAATGGATTTGCTTTTCTGCCGGAGCTCACTCAGTTGATCCAGCAGCAGAATGCCTTGATGCAGATGTTAGTCCAGAATCAGAATTAGGGGAACAACAACAACAACAACAAACCACCACCACCACCAATTGATCACTTAGCCCGATTCTTGAAGCTGAATCCGCCGGTGTTCTCCAGTAGCACCGAGCCGATAGTTGCAGATGATTGGCTCCGCAAGATGGGAAGGGAGTTGACCACTGTAGGATGCATAGATGCAGAAAAGGTGCGTTTTGCCGCCCATCATCTTGATGGACCCGCAGCATCATGGTGGGAGAATTTCACAGCCACTTATCCTATCGACACTGTCACATGGGATCAGTTTCAGCAGGCTTTCCGTACTGCCCATGTTTCAGCAGGAGCTATGGCCATGAAGAAGCGTGAGTTTTGCAACTTGCACCAAGGAGGACGTACAGTTGGCCAGTATGTGGATAACTTTAGTAAGCTAGCATGTTATGCCCCAGATGACGTTGCTACGGATGCAGCTAAGCAGGAGAAGTTTCTGGAAGGACTGAATGATGAGTTGAGCATGCAGTTGATGGTAGCAACCTTCAACAACTACTAGGAGTTGGTAGATAGAGCTCTCATGATTGAAGGGAAGCAGCAGCAGATTAACAACCGCAAGATGAAGTATGGACAAGGGAAGTACAATTTTGGAGCTCAGTAGAAGCCTCGTTTTACCCCGAACTCGGGAGGACATTTTCAGCATACCCATGGAGGAGGGAGTTCGCACAACCATAGTGGCCCCAAAAATGGTAATGGGAATGGAGGAAGCAACGGGCGAAACCGTACCAACCCGTCAACCCCAGCCAAAAGGGATCTGAGCCACATCACCTGTTACAAATGCTAGAAGACTGGACATTATGCCACTGAATGTCCTGAGGCGAAGAATGGAAATGGCAATGGAAGCTTTGGGAAGAAGCCCAACCCTTTCAACAAAGGACAGGTAAACCACGTTAGCATGGAGGAGGTTGAAGCCCAGCCAGATGCAGTAATAGGTAAGTTTTTGGTTAAGTCATTTACTGCACTCATTCTTTTTTATACTGGTGCATCGCATTCATACATATCAAGGGGATTTGTGGATAAGTATAATCTGCCAACCCAAGCCCTTAGGTCACCCATGTTAGTAACCTCGCCAGGAGCAGAGTATATGGCTAGTCTATGGTGTGATTGGTTACCATTAAGGATTGTTAACTATGTGTTTCCTCAGACCTAATAGTATTGGAATCACAAGGACTGAATGTGATATTAGGCATGGATTGGTTATCAAAGTATGGAGGGAACATTGAATGCGCCAGTAAGTCGATTTTGCTTACCACGCCAGAAGGAAGAAGGATCAAGTATGTATCCCGGCATGTGCCGAGGAGGACTCAAGTAAATTCCTTATCAGGAGTTGTACATGAGGAAGTACCAGTGGTGAAGGATTTTCCTAACATATTTCCAGAAGAGTTGCCAGGCATGCCACCGGATAGGGACATTGAGTTTTTGATTGAGCTTTTGCCAGGCGCAGGACCGATATCTAAGAGACCATACAGGATTCCCACAAAAGATTTGGAGGAAATTAAGAAGCAGATGAAGGAGTTATTGGAAAAAGGCTATATTCACCCAAGTTCTTCACCTTGGGGATCGCCAGTGCTTCTAGTGGAGAAGAAGGATGGATCATTAAGGATGGTTGTTGATCATCGAGGATTGAATGAAGTGACAATCAAGAACAAGTACCCACTACCGATGATCAATGACTTGTTTGACCAATTGCAAGGAGCTAAGGTATTTTCCTAGATTGATCTGCGGTCAGGATACCACCAATTGAAGATTCGAGAGCAGGATATACCTAAGATGGCTTTTACCACCAGGTACGGGCTATATGAGTATACCGTTATGTCATTTGGTCTGACTAACGCACCTGCCTATTTCATGAACATGATGAACAAGGTGTTTATGGAGTTTCTGGATAAATTCGTCGTGGTGTTCATTAATGACATTTTGGTCTACTCAAAGAATGAAGAAGAGCATAAGGAGCATTTGCGTTTGGTAGTTGGGAAGCTCAGAGAACATCAGTTATATGCCAAGTTCAGCAAGTGTGAGTTTTGGTTGAAGGAAGTTGGATTTCTCAGACATGTTATATCCGGAGAAGGAATAGCAGTAGACCCCACCAAGGTTGTCACTGTGACAAATTGGGAAGCCCCAACAACAGTTGGAGAGATCTGGAGTTTTCTTGGACTCGCAGGATACTACCGGAGGTTCATTGAGAATTTCTTGAAGATTGCAAGCCCATGACAGAGTTGTTGAAGAAGGAAACCAAGTTCAAATGGACTGAGGAATGTGAGGCTAGTTTCCAGGAGTTGAAGAAACGTTTGGTTACATCACCAGTGTTGATTCTGCCTGATCAGTGCAAGGACTATGAAGTATATTGCGATGCTTCTCGTCGAGGACTTGGAGCCGTGCTTATGCAGGAGGGAAGAGTTGTTTCATATGCCTCATGACAGCTTAAGCCCCATGAGTTGAATTATGCCACACATGATTTGGAGTTAGCAGCTGTAGTACATGCATTGAAGACATGGAGACATTTTCTCATCGGAAACCATTGTGAGGTGTACACGGATCATAAGAGTTTGAAGTACATCTTCACGCAGAAGGAGTTGAACCTCAGGCAAAGGAGATGGTTGGAGCTCATCAAGGATTATGATATGAGATTGCATTATCACCCCGGAAAGGCTAACATAGTAGCTGATGCGTTGAGCCGCAAGAGCCATGTCAACACACTCATGACCGGAGAGTTACCGAAGGAGTTAGACGAGGATCCTCGCGAGCTATGTTTGGAGATAGTTTCGAGTGGCTATGTAGTAGCATTGGGGATTCAGTCTACGTTGATGGATAAGATCAGAGAAGATCAGAAGACTGACAAGGAGATTGCCGAGATAAAGGAGAAGATGAGCAAAGGAAAAGCTAGAGGTTTTCGTGAGGATGAGCACGATACCTTATGGTTTGAGGACTGCGTTTATGTGCCTAATGACCCGGAGATCCGGAAGTTGATTCTGCAAGAGGCCCATGATTCGTCGTATTCGATTCACCCAGGAAATACCAAGATGTATTTGGATTTGAAGGACACTTTCTGGTGGACCAGAATGAAGAAGGATATTGCAGAGTATGTAGCAGTATGTGATGTATGTCAGAGAGTGAAGGCAGAGCATCAGAAGCCAGCGGGATTGCTACAACCATTGTTGATACCCGAATGGAAGTGGGATAAGCTAGGCATGGATTTTATCATGGGATTGCCCAGGACTTGTTCAGGCTATGACTCGATATGGGTTGTAGTCGATCGTTTGACGAAGGTAGCCCATTTCATTCTAGTGAAGAACACTTACACCAGTGCTAAGTTGGCAAAGATATACATGACCAGAATCGTATGTCTGCATGGAGTTCCAAGGAGCATGGTATCAGATAGAGGAACCCAGTTTACCTCAAAGTTCTGGAATCAGTTACACGAAACTTTGGGTACCAGGCTAGAGTTCAGTACAGCCTTTCATCCGCAGACAGATGGACAGACCGAGAGAGTCAATCTGATTCTGGAGGACATGCTGAGAGCTTGTGCGCTAGATTATGGATCTAGTTGGGATGACAATTTGCCATATGCGGAGTTCTCTTACAACGACAGTTATCAATCCAGTTTGAAGATGGCCCCTTTCGAAGCTCTGTATGGAAGGAGGTGCATGACACCATTGTTGTGGGATGAAGTTGGAGACCGCCAGTTGTTTGGACCAGATTTGATTAAGGAGTCTGAACAGAAGGTGAAGTTGATTCGCGATAGGTCCAAAGTAGCCCAGTCTAGGCAGAAGAGTTATGCCGATTCTAAATGCAAGGAGACAGTTTACAAAGTCGCAGACAAAGTTTATCTTCGTGTATCTCCACTTCGAGAAGTTAAGCGCTTTGGAGTTAAGGGAAAGTTAGCGCCACGTTTTGTAGGACCATACAAAGTTTTGGAGCATATGGGAGAAGTTGCTTACAAGTTGGAATTGCCCGAAGGATTGTCGGGAGTTCACGATGTGTTCCGTGTTTCCTAGTTGAAGAAGTGCCACGCAGAGATGGTCGATATACCGCTGAGAGATACAGTGCCGCTGGAAGTGATTCAGTTGGATAGTGATTTGACCTACGAGGAGAAACCAGTCAAGATTCTTGAGTATGCCAGCTGAGTCACCCACAGCAAGGTTATCAAGTTCTGCAAAGTTAAGTGGAGCGACCATACCGAAGATGAAGCCACCTGGGAGCGAGAGGAAGATCTACTGAAGGACCACCCTCACCTATTTTCTAGCCAACCTGAATCTCGAGGACGATATTCATCTTAAGGGGGGTAGGTTTGTAACATCCCAAATTTTTAATTTGGAATGTTATACATTAGATCATCATTGCATATCATATTTTATTGCATTTTGGCTCGATCCTAGAAATTCTACGCAACTCAAGGACCCACGGAGAGAGTTGGGGATTTCGTTATTTTCATATTTGAGTTTTCTCAAATTTTGAAAATAGGATCATTTGATTTTAATTATTTTATCTTCAATTATTTCTATTATAAAAATACGAGAGAGGGAATAAAACAATTTTCCCAAAATAAAGAAATATTGAGGATTTAATATTAAAATCAAATAAGATTTTATTTCGGAGTTTTATTGCTATTTTATTTGAATTAGGAAAAATGCACGTTTTTCAAAATTGCATTTAGGCCCCAAATAAATGTTCATCTTGTCCGGCTTGATTTTAGAAGTCGGGGAAAATTTATTTCGGGATTTTTGGAGTCAGTTTAGTATTTCTTTTATTTGTTTTTCGGCACGAAATTAATTAAAAAAAGTCAAACCGACTTCGGGCCGTACCCGAGCGGGACTCCGCCCGGGGGGCTTTATAAGCCGGGGCCCCCCTGCCCCTAAGCCCACACCGCCGCCCCAGCCCAGCCCGCACCGCCGCAGAACCCTAGCCGCCGCCGACGCGCCGCCCGCCGCCACCGCCGTCGCTGCCGCCA
>NC_041381.1:318719582-318765675 GCF_002162155.2 Triticum dicoccoides | reverse complement strand
GATCCGCCGCCCCACCGCCCTACCTGCAGCCGCCGACCCGCCGGACCCCGCCTCGTCGCCTCACCGGAATCCGCGCTGAACCCGAGGTAGCCACCGGTTTTTTTATAAAACCGTTCGTTTTTTTTTGAAACCCTAGTTCCTTTTTTTATTAGATCCGGTTCAGTTTATTTTTTCGGTTTAGTCTATTTAGCGGACAGTCGGTGTCAAAACCGGCGGATCTCGGGTAGGGGGTCCCAAACTGTGCGTCTAGGCGGATGGTAACAGGAGACAAGGGACACGATGTTTTTACCCAGGTTTGGGCCCTCTCAATGGAGGTAAAACCCTACTCCTGCTTGATTGATATTGATGATATGGGTAGTACAAGAGTAGATCTACCACGAGATCAAGGAGGCTAAACCCTAGAAGCTAGCCTATGGTATGATTGTTGTATGTCCTATGGACTAAAACCCTCCGGTTTATATAGACACCGGAGAGGGCTAGGGGTACACAGAGTCGGTTACAATGGTAGGAGATCTACATATCCGTATCGCCAAGCTTGCCTTCCACGCCAAGGAAAGTCCCATCCGGACACGGGACGAAGTCTTCAATCTTGTATCTTCATAATCTTGGAGTCTGGCCAATGATGATAGTTCGGCCATCCGGACACCCCCTAGTCAAGGACTCCCTCAGTAGCCCCTGAACCAGGCTTTAATGACGACGAGTCGGGCGCGCATATTGTCTTCGGCATTGCAAGGCGGGTTCCTCCTCTGAATAATTCATAGAAGATTCTGAACACCAGGATAGTGTCCGGCTCTGCAAAATAAATTCCACATACCACTGTAAAGAGAATAATATTTACACATGTTCAATCTACTGACGTATTTCGTGGCATGACGTCATGCCACGGCCAAGCCTTTATTCGAATCGTTTTTATTGTTCTACCTCAGCGCATTTAGCGAAGCGGTTTCCTTGGCACGTCTTGTCAAAGCAGAGATCGTGTCCCCTTATTCCGGTATTCTCATCAATACGGACGTGGGTAACCCAACCGCGCCATTGATTGTGACGCTTGGGAGATAAGCGAGTTTTACTGGGCCGGTGGGGACGCATAGTTTCGTCCGCTCATATATAGGGGATAAGGATCCGCCTTTTCACCTACGCCTTCTTCCTCCTTTGCTTATCCATCTCCGCGCACTCGAGCTCTAGCGCCCAAGTCCGCACATCTCACCTCAACCTTCTCCAACCATGTCCGGAGCGGGAGGCAAGTGGATGGCCTCCTCCATCACGGAGGGGCACATCAAGAAGCTGCGCAAGGCCGGATATTTGTCCAGCGATATCGCGCACCGGCTCCCCGACGAGGGGCAGCTCGTCCCCACCCCCGGGCCCCATGAGAGGGTGGTATTCCTTCCCCATTTCCTCCATGGACTGGGCTTCCCACTTCACCCCTTTGTCCGGGGGCTCATGTTCTACTACGGCCTAGATTTCCATGATCTGGCCCCGAATTTTATCCTCAACATCTCGGTGTTCATCGTCGTGTGCGAGGCCTTCCTCTGCATCCAGCCCCATTTCGGCTTATGGCTAAAGACCTTCAATGTCAAGCCGAAGGTAGTGGGCGGCAGCCAAGCGGAGTGCGGAGGCGCCATGGTGGGCAAGATGCCCAACGTCATCTGGCTCGAGGGCGCCTTCGTGGAAACCATCAAAGGGTGGCAATTGGGGTGGTTCTACATTACGGAGCCGCGTGACCCTGAATGGGCATCGGCCCCCGAATTCAGATCTAGCATCCCCACACGGCTCACCTCCTGAAAAGAGAAGGGCCTGTTGTGGGGCGATTCGGAGGAGCTGACCGGACTCCAATCCTGTCTCCAAACCCTGGTGAACAAGAAGCTCAAGCTTGTCAATGTGGTCCAGGTCATGCTCATCCGCCGGATTCTCCCGTGCCAACAGCGGGATTTCAACCTGTGGGAGTTCGATCCGGCACAACACCAGACCTTGAGTAGGCTCTTTGACACTACGTACGAAGAGGCCTGGAGGGTGCTGTTCAAGGGCGCCGAGGCGCCCGCATCCGCTACCGAAGATCGCGGGTTCAGCTCACGGCGTCCGGCTGGCGAGGTAAGCTATATTATCCTTTACGGGAGACTTGCTTTCCATAGTTTGACTCTATGTGTAATACCTTTGACAGGCCTGGCAGAAGACGTCCGGATAGGTTAACTGTCTGGCGCCCCTTCCAGAAGACCCAGCGGATGCCCATTTGACAGGGCTGCTGGTCCCGGCGCCTTACGTGGTGCCGGAGAAGAAGGCCAAGAAGAAGGCCACGGGAACTCGGAGGAGTTCCCGGCGCCAGGTGTTATCGGACTCATCATCCGATGACTCCGAGGCGGACTCCTCCCATGAGGACGAGGAGGATAAGAAAGAGGCCTCTCCCCCAGCGGGGGGAGAGAAGAAAAGGAAGGCTTCCTCAGCGGGGGAGGCCGAAGGGTCCAAGAAGGGAAGGACCCTTCCTCCGGATTGTTCCACCAATGCCGGCGATGGCGAGGAGGAGTGGCCTTTGAGGGCCAAGCCCCTGTCGAGATCATAAGTGTCCAGATCCCAAAATAACTTATGTTTTTCCTTTCGCTGCATAGTGTCTACTAATGCCGAACACGACCATACAGCCCGCCCAAGGACGATCTCCCCGCTTCGTCGAGTGGGTCCCTGGGTTCGTCGGATGTGAATAGCGCTTCACTTCCGACTGCCTCCTCCCCTCGTGACGCTGATGATGCCGAGGTGGGGTCCCAGAAGGGGACCGTCCAGGAGGAGGAGACCCCGGAGGTGCCGCAGGGCAACCTCCCGGACCTTGGGCCGAACTCCGTGCCGGAACCTTTGGTGGTTCCGGAGTCCGGCGGGCGGCCCCTTCGTAAGAAGGGCGAGACGGTGACGCCGGTGACCTCCGTCCAACCGGAGGCGCCGGATAACTTGCTGGAAGCGCTCAACGGCGCTTCCATCAACGAAGAACACCGCATCGTCATGAGTGCGGTGATTCAGAAAGTTCAGCCGGCCAAGAGCGGGCTGACCGAAGCCTGCAGCAGCCTTCTAACAGGCTTTGAGGTAAGGATTTTTAAGATATGTAAAGTAGTACCGCATAGACAGTAGCCCCTGATGCTTAGTTCGGTGTTCGGAAAGAAAAGCCGAGCCGAGGATCTAAAAAGATATACGCAGGAGTCTAACACAAATATGTCAATATGGGAATGCAGGCTGCGCTGCTGACCTCTGCCGCACTTACTGCGGAGGTTAATGCCTTAAAGAAGAGCCTCGAGCGGTCCGAGAGCAAGCTCGGCCGTGCCAAGAAGTAGCTGAGGACATGGAAGGTAAGTAACACCTTATTAAAGTTGTACCTTATAAAAAAGGATTTGGTTGCAAAAAATGACAGGAATAACGTGGGTATTGCAGGGGCCACAAACGAGGTGGCGACCCTGAAGGAGGCGGTGTCCGCGGCCGAGCGCAATGCGGCCGCGGAACGCACAGAGTGAGAGAAGCAGGAGGCGCAGGTGGCGGAGGTTTGGCAAGAGCTCCAGGCTCTCGTAGAAAAACACGAGAATTTGGAGCGTGACTCGAAGACTCGAGAGTCCGAGCTTGCGTCCGCTCTTGAGAGTGCCAAAGCCGCTAAGGCCGAAGCCCAAAAGGCCCTCCAAGAAATCGAAGCGGTGAAGAAGATAGCGGCGGGTAAGGCATTCTTCATGCAAAGCAAGCATGTAAAAGTGAATTACCTGTTACTTACCCGAATTCGGAGCTCTCCAGGAGCATTCGCAGATCTGCCCCATAGCGTGTCCGATGCTGCCGCATTCTACACAGCCGAGGAGGGGAGCTCGACGGAGAAGGTGTTGTGGTCTCAATATGCTGAGGCCGGACATCCGGTGCCCTTGAGCGACCAGCTGAAGCAGCTGGTCGAGCTCCACAAGGTGGCCGAACAGGCCATGAAGGGCCTCATAGTTCGGCTATGGCCCAAGGAAGCCATGCCTTTGAGCTACTTCGGTCTGGTGCGGCGGCTGGTGGACGCCTGTCCATGGGTTGACGTCATCAAGCACTCCGCCTGTATTGAAGGTGCCCGTCAGGCCCTTGCCCGCGCTAAGGTGCACTGGGGCAGGATGGACGCCGAGAAGCTTGTGACGGACGCGCCACCGTCGTGCAAGGAGTATCGCACGCCCGAGATGTATTACAAGGGTGTCCTGAAGGGTGCCCGCATTATTGCGGGTGAGTGCTCCAAAGATGTAATCTTTGATTAGACTCGCGTTTTGTTATCCTGTGCGCTGAAAACTTTGTTCATATGCGCTAAGCAACTTTTGTTAATTTAAAATATTACCTTCTGTGCGGCCGTTTATCAAATCTAAGAGATGGCAAGTTGTTGGCTTCGGCCCCCATGCCACGAGTGCTGGGGTGTTCGAGATAAACTTGAGCGCTCTTGTTCCCATTTTTGGGTCCTTCTAGGGAGGCGCTCAACACAACGAATGAGGCAACTAGAATTATAATGCTTGAAACTCTCACTTAGCCATAGAATTCTATAATTTTAAATTTCGGTGAAGCCCCTAGTGTTCGGAAGGCCGAATTCGGGACGCTATCCACGCCTGGGCCGGACAAAGCCGGTTCCTCGCTCTAGGCGGCATAAGTCTTTAGGGACTCGAAAAAACCTCTCGAACAGCGACCGACTCTCGCCCCATCATGACGGTCAGTTTTAGCTTTCTCCACTGAGGTGCTCACCCAGCTCAACTAGGGCACAATCACAGTGGTTCTCCTAGTGCTACCTTAGCCGATATAACGGAACATAAGGTACCAAAACATGGGAGCCGGGCAAACCCAACTATTGACCCAAGACATGATTCGGAGCCGATGCATATAATGCTATAAGTTCGGGGTGCCGCACTTGTGAAAGTGTTCGGACTTATCACACCATAATTTGGGGAACTTAAGCCCCTGGTGTATTTAGCCGTACCAAAGCGTACGGATGCAACATGTCATAAGTGAACATATGTATAAAAACGTAATGCCATGATAAAAAGATGCATTGTTTATTCAAAAAATACTGCAATGAGTGCAGGACGATACAAATAGTGCGATAAGCAAGGGGTGGGACTGTTTAACATGTCCCCCTCTAGGGGTAGGCTGTGGAATGGTATGTAAAACAGGCATAATGCTCGTAATGGAGACCACCTGGATACTCGTCGTAGCTTTTCTACTTCCCTGGCTGTTGCATCGTTAGTTCGGCAGATCCACTACCGGACAGGGCTTCTGAAAACGGAGTCCTGAGAATAAGAGAGAAAAGAAAGAAAAAAAAGAATGACCAATTCGGGAGCCCCTGGTGTGGTTGATCCGCACTCTGGGCCTGCCGTGGTCGTGCCCCTCCCCCTATGCCATGGTATCTCCAAAGCGTAATGATGTACGCGTGGCACTGATCTCGCGATGTCGCGAGGGCTGGGGTTGGGGCCGCATTGCTACGTGTGCTCGGAACGTGCCAGGTGGTCTTGTTGTAGGTTACACCAGGCGCGCTTGACGGTGTCCGGTCACTTAACGGCCGGACTCGAGAATTGCCTTAAGAGGTTGCTCTGTACTTCCGCCGCGAGAGCCGCTGTATGCTCCTCCGTTCGGAGAGATCGTTCAGTGTTTCCGTTGACCGTGATAACTCCTCGAGGGCCTGGCATCTTGAGCTTGAGGTATGCGTAGTGCGGCACCGCATTGAACTTTGCAAATGCGGTTCGTCCGAGCAGTGCATGATAGCCGCTGCGGAACGGGGCTATGTCAAAGATTAACTCCTCGCTTCGGAAGATATCCGGGGATCCGAAGACCACTTCAAGTGTGACTGAGCCGGTACAATTAGCCTCTACACCTGGTATGACGCCTTTGAAGGTCGTTTTTGTGGGTTTAATCCTTGAGGGGTCTATGCCCATCTTGCGCACTGTATCCTGATAAAGCAGGTTCAGGCTGCTGCCGCCGTCCATCAGGACTCTAGTGAGGTGAAATCCGTCAACGATTGGGTCTAAAACCAATGCGCCGAATCCGCCATGGCGGATACTGGTGGGGTGGTCCCTTCGATCAAAAGTGATTGGGCAAGAGGACCACGGATTGAGCTTTGGGGCGACTGGATCCATCGCGTATACGTCCCTGAGCGCACGCTTCCGCTCCCTTTTGGGTATGTGGGTTGCGTATATCATGTTTACCGTTCGCACCTGTGGGGGGAATCCCTTCTGTCCTCTATTATTCGACGGCCGTGTCTCCTCGTCGTCGTCTCTATGCAGCCCCTTGTCATTGCCTTCGGTGATTAACTTGCCTGCCTGTTTGAACACCCAACAGTCTCTGTTGGTGTGATTAGCTGGCTTTTCGGGGGTGCCGTGTATCTGGCACGAGCGATCGAGTATCCGGTCCAAATTGGACGGGCCTAGAGTAGTTCTTTTGAATGGCTTTTTCCACTGACCGGGTTTAGAGCCTCTGAATCCGGCGTTGACTGCCGTATCTTCAGTATTATCGCCGTTAATGCGGCATTTGTGCTTATTGCGACGCGACCTACCACTGTTGTCTTTGGTATCCGAACTACCAGAGTTTTTGGTTAGGTTGTTACTGCGGGCTAGCCAGCTGTCTTCTCCCGCACAGAAGCGGGTCATGAGTGATGGGAGGGCTGCCATTGATTTCGGCTTTTCTTGTCCTAGGTGCCGGGCCAGCCATTCGTCGCGGATGTTGTGTTTGAAGGCTGCAAGGGCCTCTGCATCCGGACAGTCGACGATTTGATTTTTCTAGGTTAAGAACCGAGTCCAGAATTGTATGGCCGATTCGTCTGGCTGCTGAATTATGTGGCTTAGGTCATCGGCGTCTGGTGGTCGCACATATGTGCCCTGGAAGTTATCAAGGAATGCGGCTTCCAGGTCCTCCCAACACCCAATTGATTCTGCTGGCAAGCTGCTGAGCCAATGCCGAGCTGGTCCTTTAAGCTTGAGTGGGAGGTATTTGATGGCATGAAGATCATCACCGTGGGCCATGTGGATATGAAGGAGATAGTCTTCGATCCAGACCGCAGGGTCTGTTGTGCCATCGTAGGATTCTATGTTCATAGGTTTGAATCCTTCGGGAATTTGATGATCCATTACTTCATCTGTGAAGCATAGTGGGTGTGCGGCGCCTCTGTATTGGGCTATATCACGACGTAGCTCAAGCGAGCTTTGTCTAATGTGTGCGGCCCAGCCGGAATTGCTGTATCCGGCGCGACGGTTGTCATCGCGTATTGTGGGGCGCCCACGCGATCCGTAGATCGATCTTGATTGTCTTTCCTTATCCTCCAATATTTCTCGCAAGTCCGGCGCATTCTCCCGTGGCTCTGTACTTTACGAGCGATGCCGGGGTGCGGCTTTAGTGGAGGGCCTAGAGGCCTCTTTGTCGCGGCCACGAGGTGGCCGGTCGGCCGTATTGTGCGCTGGTGATGTAGGTTTATATGCTTCCTCCTCTAATCGGGGCAGCAGCTTGCGTTTGGGGAAGCTTTTGGAGGGGCGTTCGAGTTCGTACTCTTCGGCTGCGAGGACTTCAGTCCATCTGTCGGCTAGCAAATCTTGATCAGCTCTAAGTTGTTGCTGCTTTTTCTTGAGGCTGCTTGCCGTGGCTGTAAGCCTGCGTTTGAAATGCTCTTGCTCGACGGGATCCTCAGGCACGACAAATTCGTCGTCGTCGAGGCTTGCCTCGTCTCCGGTGGGAGGCATGTAATTATCGTCCTCTACCTCTTCGTCTGCCGCTCTCTCGTGAGGGCTGGATTCTCCGTCCTCCTGTGCTGAATCTTGCTGGAGGGGTTGTCTTCGGCACTATCCGGGGTGTTATTATCTCCGGTGCCGGAATCTCCATTCTTGCTGTGGCGGGATTTGGAGCGGCGCCGCTGACGCCGGTGCTTAGGTCTGCTTTTTGGAGGGGTCATCCTCCGCTGTTCCATCGCCATTCCCATCCTTTGGAATGTCCACCATGTATATGTCGTATGACGAGGTGGCTTTCCAGTGCCCAGTAGGCGCTGGTTCTTGGTCGTCTCCGGCATCATCGTCCATACCGTCGATGTCTTCGGAGTCGAAGTCTAGCATGTCGGTTAAGTCATCGACAGTGGCTACAAAGTGGGTGGTGGGTGGGCTTTGAATTTCTTCGTCGTCCGCATCCCAACCGTCCTGGCCATAATCCGGCCAAGGCTCTCCTGACAAACAGAGACACTTTAGCGAATTCAGGATGTCACCGAAAGGAGAGTGCTGAAAGATGTCCGTAGCGGTGCTCCAGATGGCCAAGTGAATTGCCCCGCAGTGCGAAGCCGCCGGATACGAAGATCTGTCCGGGGAGAAAAATCTCGCCCTGGACTGTGTTGTTGTTGATGATCGAAGGAGCCATCGGGCCTATAGGTGACGACACAGAGGAACTCTCAATGAAAGCACCAATGTCGGTGTCAAAACCGGCGGATCTCGGGTAGGGGGTCCCGAACTGTGCGTCTAGGCGGATGGTAACAGGAGACAAGGGACACGATGTTTTTACCCAGGTTCGGGCCCTCTCGATGGAGGTAAAACCCTACTCCTGCTTGATTGATATTGATGATATGGGTAGTACAAGAGTAGATCTACCACGAGATCAAGGAGGCTAAACCCTAGAAGCTAGCCTATGGTATGATTGTTGTATGTCCTATGGACTAAAACCCTCCGGTTTATATAGACACCAGAGAGGGCTAGGGTTACACAGAGTCGGTTACAATGGTAGGAGATCTACATATCCGTATCGCCAAGCTTGCCTTCCACGCCAAGGAAAGTCCCATCCGGACACGGGACGAAGTCTTCAATCTTGTATCTTTATAATCTTGGAGTCCGGCCAATGATGATAGTTCGGCCCTCCGGACACCCCCTAGTCCAGGACTCCCTCATGGACATTCGTCCGTACGTTCGTTTTAACGAACGGTTTTCGTCATTTAGCCACAGACAGCGAACGTTCGTTCGTTAGCCTGTTCGTCCATTTTGCTTTTCCTCGGATTTGCCGCGATTATTTCTGATCGCGATTTCTGATCCGATTTTCGTTCTAGTATAACTTTTCGCTCGATTATCGGAATCAGGCGATTCAAATGCCTAGAGTTTTGTCTCGAAATCCTCTTTCCATTTAACCGACTGAAACAAGTTTTTGCTACTGTAAAAATTGACTTAGGTCCAGATTAGTAAACGAAGCTTGTTTCTTTCGTCGTTTGAGTTTTGTTGCTTTGTTTGATTTGATTCTTTTGACAAACCGGAGTTCTTAAGTTGAACTTTCTGGTTAGATCTCTTATTTGAGTTTTACCAGTGCATTAGATGAGTGCTTATTGTATGCTTGTTTGTTTGTGATAGAGTACCCGGAGTGCGCCGCTTGCTACTTCGAATATCTAGGTTTCGCGGATCATCAGCAAGCAAGTAACACTTCGATCATACCTCTTTACTACCCAGTTTTATTGCATTAGATCAATCCTCAAACAATTGCATGATCATGATCTGATTAATATGTGGGTTTTGGGAAGTAGATGAGGTAGAACCTATTACCTGTTTTATTATCAAACCTTTGGGAGTTACTTCTACGTTTGCTTATATTGCTATGCTATGCTAGTAGACGTGGATTGGGTGAGTGTATCCATGACAGATGTGAGATTGTTAATTAATGGTTTATTTTAAGGTGGCAACTTAAATTCACATCTGGGTGGATTGAGGCACCTAGGGAACCAGTGTTGCCTGTATTTTTTGGAAATCCCGGGGTACCATGTGATTTCCCTCTGGACCGCCACCCAGGCTCAAAGGGATCATGAGATTATTCATGATAGAAACTTCCATGTGCAGCCTCAAGCTACTATGGGCTCTAGCATAGTTGATTAAGTTGCGTGAGCTCTTGAAGAGGTAGACTAGCAGATGTAGGGGATGTAGGTTGGTACTGTCTACCCGGAGTAGAGAGTTAATGCTTCTGAAAGACTGTGTCTCGGTCATCCATATCTCAAACACCATGTAGTGCGAGAAATCAAACGGAGGAGATCGAGTCTTGCGGGGAAAAGTGCGCAAACCTCTGCAGAGTGTATAAACTAATCATGGTTAGCCGTGTCCCCGGTTATGGACGTTTTGAGTATCTAGTACTTGGATTATCATGTGAATCTCATCATGTTACTTTAATTAATTTTGTTGGGTTTAATGATGATGCTTAATTGGGATTGAATTGGAGGAACCTTCTCAATGTTTAACAACCACCATGATAGTTAAATAAAATTTATTCCTTTGCAGTAGGGAAAAATTGGCTTTATGCAAAACTGTAACCATAGAGCTTTCCACCAGCCATATATGCATATAGTGATAGCATTATTCTGTTCATTACTCTCTATGTGTTACAATGCCAGCATATCCATGTGCTGACCCATTTTCGGGCTGCAACGTTCATGTTGCAGACTTTTCAGACGACGAGTAAGGTGCCTTAGGTCGTGATCTTATACTCAGTGATGCCGTTGGATTTGATGGACTCGCTTATCTTCCAAGCCTTCCGTTGTTATCGTTATTAGATGGCCTTAAGCCATATTTATTGTAATAAGTTCTCTTTTGAGACATTTGATGTAATAAGTGTGTGATTGCTACTCTGTTATAAATCCTTCAAGTACTGCGTGTGTCAGCATTACCGATCCAGGGATGACACTGATGCACAGAGATCAGACTGTTTGAGGTCTGGTCGCTACATGTCATGTAGTCGATGTTCACATAACACCACTGGAGGAGAGACAACATACATCTCATCAAAATATCGAACGAATACCAAATTCACATGATTACTTATAACAAGACTTCTCCCATGTCCTCAAGAACAAACGTAACTACTTACAAAGCATATTCATAATCATAATCAGAGGAGTATTAATTATCATTAAGGATCTGAACATATGATCTTCCACCGAATAAACCAACTAGCATCAACTACAAGGAGTAATCAACACTACTAGCAACCCACAGATACCAATCTGAGGTTTTGGGACCAAGATCGAATACAAGAGATGAACTGGGGTTTGAGAAGAGATGGTGCTAGTGAAGATGTTGATGGAGATTTACCCCCTCTCGATGAGAGGGTCAATGGTGATGACGATGGTGATGATTTCCCCCTCCCGGAGGGATGTTTCATCCCGAAAGCGGCGCTTCATCCCGAAAGCTTCTTCTTGAATTTTTTTTCTAGGGTGAAAGACACCATATAGCCAAAGATGGGCACCGGAGGCCTGCCAGGGGGCCCACAAGGTTGGGGGCGCGCCCAGGGTGGTAGGGCGCACCCTCCATCCTTTTGGCTGGCTGGTGGCCCCCTATGGTAACTTCTTCGCCCAATATTTTTTATTTATTCCAAAAACATGCTCCGTGAAGTTTCAAGACTTTTAGAGTTGTGCAGAATAGGTCTCTAATATTTGCTCCTTTTCCAGTCCACAATTCCAGCTGTCGGCATTCTCCCTCTTCATGTAAACCTTATAAAATAAGAGAGAATAGGCATAAGTATTGTGCTATAATGTGTAATAACATCCCATAATGCATTAAATATCAATATATTAAGAGAGAATAGGCATACGTAATTCCATTTATCCATCGGTATGTTACTTGCCCGAGATTCGATCGTCTTTATTTTCATACCTAGTTCAATCTCATTACCAGCAAGTCTCTTTACTCGTTCCGTAATACATCATCTTGCAACTAACTCATTAGTCACTTTGCTTGCAAGGCTTCTTATGATGTTTATTACTGAGAGAGCCCGAAGATACCTCTCTGATACTCGGAGTGACAAATCCTAATCTCGATCTATGCCAACTCAACAAACACCTTCAGAGATACCCGTAGAGCGTCTTTATGATCACCCAGTTACATTGTGACATTTGATAGCACACAAGGTATTCCTCCGGTATCCGGGAGTTGCATAATCTCATAGTCGAAGGAATGTGTATTTGGCATTAAGAAAGCAATAGCAATAAAATGAACGATCAATATGTTAAGCTAACAGATGGGTCTTGTCCATCACATCATTCTCCTAATGATGTGACCCCATTATCAAATGACAACACATGTCCATGGTTAGAAATCCTTAACCATATTTGATTAGTGAGCTAGTCTAGTAGAGGCTTACTAGGGACATATTTTTATTTTATGTATTCACACATGTATTTAAGTTTCCGGTCAATAATTCTAGCATCAATAATAAACCTTTATCGTGATTAAGGAAATATAATAATAACCATTTTATTATTGACTCTAGGGCAAATTTCCACGGTCGTCGCCGCAGTAGTCGCACTCCGGGATCCTATCGTCGTCGTCGGACATTTCCTATGTTCATATTTCAAAGATTAAGCTTCTAAAATTCAATATATGTACTACAAAAACTAAATTAGATCATTATTATTCATCACGGGTTGATTGTCGTTCTGTGAGTCTTTTCTTCAAAACTCTCATCTCATGTGGTGTATATGGTGGACACTCCCTCACAGTTATTTTGACCGTCGGTGATGGTAGCTCCTCCCTTCGTTCCCAAGTGCATTATACAAAAATGTCTAGCTCACAGGAAGAAGGAGAAGCGACCCCCATGACAACAGCCGGGATTCTTCGTCCTCTCTCATATATGGTGGACACACTCCCTCACTGATTTTTCGACCGTTGGTGATGGTCGTTACTCCTCATTCCCCTAGTGCATAACAAAGGTCTAGCACAAGGAGAAGAAGGAGAAATTACCCCCACAACAGAAGTCGGGATTCTTCTTCTCCCATATATGGTGAAGACTTTCTCCCTCGCTGGTTTTTTGACTGTCATGTATGGAGCCTCGACATACTTAAAGTCAACCCGAAATGTCGTTTACTTATCTTTCTAGAAAATCCAGGCGACTCAATATTTCCTAAAAATTCTAGCACAAGTCATGCCAAAATTCACAGAATAATCTGGCATGACCTTTGCTAAAAAGGACATATCGAGTGCTTGAAATTTGCCGGAATGGAAATTAATCAACACTCTGCAAAACATAGGCCACTTGGAGGTGTTTGGCCGATCATCACATTGTCACAGCTACTCATCTACTACTCTACTACATCTATCAAAACATCTACATCATCATCGACATGCAGATTTGGCTAGTCTCACCTTAAGGTCGGAGGGGGTCGGTGACGGGGACGATGGCGACCAGGATGAAGCAGGGGCTCCTTGATTTAGCAAAAACGAAATATAAACAAAAACATCATTATACTCATCTTAGGACTTAGTGAAACCCTATGTCTAAAACAGAAACAAATTTTGTAAAACCTAGTTCTAACCATAATAAGTTGTACTGCC
Source organism: Triticum dicoccoides (assembly GCF_002162155.2). Classification (NCBI taxonomy): domain Eukaryota; kingdom Viridiplantae; phylum Streptophyta; class Magnoliopsida; order Poales; family Poaceae; genus Triticum; species Triticum dicoccoides. The sequence goes on along the minus strand of NC_041381.1, from coordinate 318,752,398 downwards.
CATCTATCCATCCATTTGTCCAAACCTAGTTCTAACCCTAAAAATTTGTAAAACCTTGTTCTAACACTAAAAATACCCTAGTTCTAGCCCTAGCATCTATCCATCCATCCATCTATATATATATCCATCAATATATCCATCCATCCATCCATCCATCCATTTGTCTATCTATACAATATATCAAAAATACCATAGTTCTAACCATCTATCTATCCATCTGTCTATGCAATGTAGGAGGGATCGGAGGGAGGGAGAGGGTTAGAGGGAGAGGGCTGGGAGGGAGAGAGGGATGGAAGGAGAAGGGCGAGGGATGGAGGGAGAGGAAGGGTCAGAGGGAGGGAGGGAGAAGGGAGGGATGGAAGGAGAGGGAGGGAGGGAGAAGGGAGGGGTGGAAGGAGAAGGGAGGGAGGGAGACATACCGGGCAACATCGGCAGCGACTGACAGCGGCGGCACGATGAAAGCGGCGGACGATGAGAGTGTGGGAAGGGAGAGTGATCGGGATGGCAAGGTGAGGATAAGGTAGCATTAACAGTAGCGTTGGATGCTCGCCCAGCGCTACTGCTTAGTTGGGCCCATGATGTTGACTAGCGGTGGGCTGGTGGCCCAGCGCTACTACTATGTCCCTAGTAGTAGCGCTGGTTCTAGCCAACCGCTACTACTACGTGTAGCCCTTGCCGGTGGCCATGGTACCACTTAGCAGTAGCGCTGCTTGGTGGCCCAACACTACTGCTACTTTGGTACCTGTAACGCTTGTTTTCAACCAGCACTACTACTAAGTGTCAGTAGCGCTGGCTCCATAACTAGCGCTACTACTAAATTTCTATCTATAAGTTTTCTCCTAGTAGTGAATGCACCTCACATGCCCCGTCAAGAGCATCATGAGGAAGGTGAAGACTTTGATCATTGTTACATCTCCAACATATCTATTGTTTTTCATTGTTTCGTGTTATTATATTATCATTCTTGTATGCTTTATATGCCATTTTATACTTTTTTATGGACTAGCCTATTAACTTAGTGCCCAGTGCCAATTCCTGTTTTTTGCCCATTTCTTTGTTTCGTAGAAAAACCATATCAAAGGAAGTCCAAACACGATGAAACTTCACAGGGACTTTTTCTGGAGTACGAGAGACCCTAGAAGTTTATGGGAGAGACCAGAAGATGCGCAAGGGAGCGACAAGCTCACACGATACACCCTTGGGGGCGCCATCAATAGTTGTGGGGCCCACGACCACTACTAGTTGTGAGCCACGTTGGGATTTTCCCGGAAGAGGAAGGGTTAAGAAATATAATGGATGATAAGTATTCCCTCAGTGAGAACCAAGGTTATAGAACCAAAGGAGAATCACACAAAGCTTAGTGAATAGTGCTACTTCTTGAGCTTGCGTTGGTTTTTCCCTTGAAGAGGAAAGGGTGATGCAGCAAAGTAGAGATAAGTATTTCCCTCAGTTAAGAACCAAGGTATCAATCCAGTAGGAGACAACGCACAAATCACCAATACCCGCACAAACAATTAAACTCTTGCACCCAACGCGATAAAGGGGTTATCAATCCCTTCACGGCCACTTGTAACGGTGTGATCTGATAGAGATAGATAAAACTAAACAAAAGATAAAGTAAATATTTTGGGTTTTAGATCTAAAAATAAAAGATCGCAAAATAGTAGGAAGCTAATATGATGGAAAATAGACTCGGGGGCCATAGGTTTCACTAGAGGCTTCTCTCTTGAAGGTAAATAATATGGTGGGTGAATAAATTACTGTCGAGCAATTGATAAAAAAAACGCAAAGTTATGACGACATCCAAGGCAATGATTATGTAATATAGGCATCACGTCCGTGTCAAGTAGACTGACTCCTGCCTGCATCCACTACTATTACTCCACACATCGACCGAGTCCCGCCTGCATCTAGAGTATTAAGTTCATGAAGAACAAAGTAACGCTTTAAGTAAGATGACATGATGTAGAGGAATAAACTCAAGCAATATGATGTAAACCCCATCTTTTTATCCTTGATGGCAACAATACAATACGTCCTCGCTACCCCTACTATTTCACTGGGTGAGGACACCGCAAGATTGAACCCAAAGCTAAGCACTTCTCCATTGCAAGAAAAACCAATCTAGTTGGCCAAACCAAACCGATAGTTCGAAGAGAATCACAAAGATATCAAATCATGCATAAAAGAATTCAGAGAATATTCAAATAATATTCAAAGATAAGCTGATCATAAATCCACAATTCATCGGATCTCGACAAACACACCGCAAAAGAAGATTACATTGGATAGATCTCCAAGAACATCAAGGAGAACATGGTATTGAGAATCAAAGAGAGAGAAGAAGCCATCTAGCTACTAGCTATGGACCCGTAGGTCTGAAGTAAACTACTCACGCTTCATCAGAAGGGCAATAGAGTTGATGTAGATGCCATCCATGATCGAAGCCCCTCCGGCAGGATGCCGGAAAAGGCCCCAAGATGAGATCTCACGGGAGCAGAAGGTCGCGGCGGTGGAAAAGTGTTTTCGTGGATGCTTCTAGTGGTTTGGGAATATATGTGAATATATAGGAGGTAGAACTAGGTCAGGGGGTCGCCAAGGGTCCCACAAGGCAGGGGGCACGCCCTACCCCCTTGTCGTTGTTGGAAATATGCCCTAGAGGCAATAATAAAATGGTTATTATATTTCCTCGTTCATGATAATTGTCTTTTATTCATGCTATAATTGTGTTATCCAGAAATCGTAATACATGTGTGAATACATAGACCACAAGATGTCCCTAGTAAGCCTCTAGTCGAAAAGCTCGTTTATCAATAGATGGTCATGGTTTCCTGACCATGGACATTGAATGTCATTGATAACGGGATCACATCATTGGGAGAATGATGTGATGGACAAGACCCAATCCTAAGCATAGCACAAGATCGTGTAGTTCCTTTGCTAGAGCTTTTCCAATGTCAATTATCATTTACTTAGCATGATATCGTGTAACTCCCGGATGTCGTAGGAGTGCTTTGGGTGTACCAAATGTCACAACATAACTGGGTGGCTATAAAGGTATACTACAGGTATCTCCGAAAGTGTCTGTTGGGTTGACATGGATTGAGACTGGGATTTGTCACTCCGTATGACGAAGAGGTATCTCTGGGCCCACTCAGTAATCATCATCATAATGAGCTCAAAGTGACTAAGTGGTTGGTCACGGGATCATGCATTAAGGTACGAGTAAAGTGACTTGCCGGTAACGAGATTGAACGAGGTATTGGGATACCAACGATCGAATCTCGGGCAAGTAACGTACCGATTGACAAAGGGAATTGTATATGGGATTACTTGAATCCTCGACATCGTGGTTCATTCGATGAGATCATCGTGGAACATGTGGAAGCCAACATGGGTATCCAGATCCCGCTGTTGGTTATTGGCCGGAGAGTTGTCACGGTCATGTCTGCGTGTCTCCCGAACCCGTAGGGTCTACACACTTAAGGTTCGGTGACGCTAGGGATGTAGAGATACTAGTATGCGGTAACCTGAAAGTTGTTAGGAGTCCCGGATGAGATCTTGGATGTCACGGGGTGTTCTAGAATGGTCCAGATGTGAAGAATTGTATATAGGAAGTCTAGTTTCGGCCATCGGGAAAGTTTCGGGGGTCACCGGTATTGTACCGGGACCACCGGAAGGGTCCCGGGGGTCCATCGGGTGGGGCCACCTATCCCGGAGGGCCCCGTGGGCTGAAGTGGGAGGGGAACCAGCCCCTGGTGGGCTGGTGCGCCCCCCTTGGGCCTCCCCCTGCGCCTAGGGTTGGAAACCCTAGGGGGCGGGGGCGCCCCACTTGGCTTGGGGGGCAAGTCCCCCCCTTGGCTGCCGCCCCCCCCCCCCCTTGAGATGGGATCTCTAGGGGGCCGGCGCCCCCCAGGGCCCCTATACAAAAAGGGGGGAGGGAGGGCTGTGCACCCCTGCTCCTGGTGCCTCCCTCTCCCTCTCGCTGAGCTTGGCGAAGCCCTGCCGAGATCGCCGCTACTTCCACCACCACGCCGTCGTGCTGCTGGATCTCCATCAACCTCTCCCTCCCCCTTGCTGGATCAAGAAGGAGGAGACGTCTTCCCCAACCGTACGTGTGTTGAACGTGGAGGTGTCGTCCGTTTGGCACTAGGATCTTCGGTGATTTGGATCACGACGAGTACGACTCCCTCAACCCCGTTCTCTTGAACACTTCCGCATGTGATCTACAAGGGTATGTAGATGCACTCCTCTCTCTCATTGCTAGATGACTTCATAGATTGATCTTGGTGAAGCGTAGAATTTTTTTATTTTCTGCAACGTTCCCCAATAGTGGTATCAGAGCTAGGTCTATTCATAGTTTCTATGCACGAGTAGAACACAATCTTGTTGTGGGCGTAGATGTTGTCAATTTTCTTGCCACTACTAGTCTTATCTTGTTTCGGCGGCATCGTGGGATGAAGCGGCCCGGACCGACCTTACACGTATGCTTACATGAGACAGGTTCCACCGACTGACATGCACTAGTTGCATAAGGTGGCTAGCGGGTGTCTGTCTCTCCCACTTTACTCGGATCGGATTCGATGAAAAGGGTCCTTATGAAGGGTAAATAGAAATTGGCATATCACATTGTGGTTTTACGTAGGTAAGAAACGTTCTTGCTAGAAACCTATAGAAGCCACGTAAAAACATGCAACAACAATTAGAGGACGTCTAACTTGTTTTTGCAGCATATGCCTTGTGATGTGATATGGCCAAAAGGATGTGACGAATGAAATATATGTGATGTATGAGATTGATCATGTTCTTATAATAGGAATCATGACTTGCATGTCGATGAGTATGACAACCGGCAGGAGCCATAGGAGTTGATTATTTTTTGTATGACCTGCGTGTCATTGAATAACGCCATGTAAATACTTTATTTATTACTAAACACGTTAGCCATAGAAGTAGAAGTAATCGTTGGCATGACAACTTCATGAAGACACGACGATGGAGATCATGATGATGGAGATCATGGTGTCATGCCGGTGACGAAGATGATCATGGCGCCCCGAAGATGGAGATCAAAGGAGCAATATGATATTGGCCATATCATGTCACTATTTGATTGCATGTGATGTTTATCATGTTTTGCTTCTTATTTTCTTAGTACGACGGTAGTAAATAAGATGATCCCTTATAATAATTTCAAGAAAGTGTCCCCCCTAACTGTGCGCCGTTGCGAAAGTTCATTGTTTTGAAGCACCACGTTATGATCGGGTGTGATAGATTCTAACGTTCACATACAACGGGTGTAAGACAGATTTACACATGCAAAACACTTAGGTTGACTTGATGAGCCTAGCATGTACAGACATGCCTCAAAACACAAGAGACCGAAAGGTTGAACATGAGTCATATGGAAGATACGATCAACATGGAGATGTTCACCGATGATGACTAGTCCGTCTCACGTGATGATCGGACACGGTCTAGTTGAGTCGGATCATGTATCACTTAGATGACTGGAGGGATGTCTAATCTGAGTGGGAGTTCATTAAATAATTTGATTAGATGAACTTAATTATCATGAACTTAGTCTAAAAACCTTTGCAAAATGTCTTGTAGATCAAATGGCCAACGCTCATGTCAACCTCAACTTCAACGCGTTCCTAGAGAAAACCAAGCTGAAAGATGATGGCGGGAACTATACGGACTGGGTCCGGAACCTGAGAATCATCCTCATAGCTGCCAAGAAAGCATATGTCCTAGAAGGACCGCTAGGTGAAGCACCCATCCCAGAGAACCAAGACGTTATGAACACTTGCCAGTCGCGTGCTGATGATTACTCCCTCGTTCAGTGCGGCATGCTTTACAGCTTAGAACCGGGGCTCCAAAAGCGTTTTGAGCAACACAGAGCATATGAGATGTTCGAAGAGCTGAAAATGGTTTTCCAAGCTCATGCCCGGGTCGAGAGATATGAAGTCTCCGACAAGTTCTACAGTTGTAAGATGGAGGAAAATAGTTATATGGAATGAAGATGATCAGTCTATCAGACCATAGAATACTTCGCACATGCATGACTGACTTGGGATGATTCCAGAGGGAACAAAACCAACTTTCCAAAATTCATGGCGGAAACTTGCACCTAATGCACGTGAACTTGGAGAGAGTCACTTCTTACACCAAACATGTATTTCATAAATGGGACATGAAGATAATGCTTACAAAAGTTTCCAACACTAACTTGATGTTCAACATGAGTCATGGAGGAGACAAGATGCTGTTAATGGGCTCAATAGCAACTCATTCGAATTTCCATATCACTGGACTTCCACCATCATGTGAACACGGTGATAGCATTGGTCAGACCAAAAGATGTAATGGTGTATGCTCGAGGGATCAACCACGAGTAAGACAACATTACGAACATCGTTGGTTCTGATTTGATTTGACGATAGCCCATACTCAAATCAAGGGTTGGATAAGACAATAGCACCGACAACTGATCACGAGGATCAATCAACGAAGATATCATCTTTCTTCAACACACACACACAAGGATACCCCTTAGTGACGAACTAAGTCGGACAAGCTTTCATCTTCCAACTCTCCAAGTTGTTGTTTAGCTTAACCAATCAGTTCAGGGTATCCGACACAGATTCTTGGAGAAAGGGTGGTTTCGAAAACCAACTTGATCATGAACTCAACGTAGCGGTAAGGTGACAACCTGGTGATACTTCCGAGAAGAAATTCGGAAAATCACGAACCACTGATATGTTACTAAGCTCGATAACAATCTTGCTTTTCAGGGCAAGACAATATGATCAATAGAGCGAGGGATTGACACAATCCTAACTCGTTGATCGAAGAGTACACCGAAAATAAGGACAAGGTAGCACGATCAATCCTAGAATAGTGATTTGATAACCAACATGCTAAGAGTGAGAGTATTGTCCATTAACTACCAAGCAACAAGGTTGCTAGGAGTATCGATTTCACACATCATAGTTCACTTGTCGGCATTCCGGTTACAACAACACGGGGCCCAGGAATGAACAATGATGGCGAGAGGTATCACTGTATCAAGAATTCATAGAATGGTGTGCAATTCCCATGACAATCTTAATATAAAGATGGTAACACTCCAAGGTAGAGCAGAACAAAAGTTGGTTTAGCAACTTGATCTGCGGAGTATGACTGCTTTGACCCAATCCTGGAAATGGATAAGGTACTGGAGTTTGTTTTCTCCTAGTCATTCCAGAATAGAATGGCTTGACGGACCACAAGAGTAATAGGTATCGATGAACGAATGCACGCATACTCTTGACTATCAATTGACAGACGAGGGTCGGAATACAACTAAAGAGGGACAACTCAAAGGAACATATGTTTTTCTGAGTTGTGGATGCATAGGTTAGTATGTTGAACAAGTTCAACATATTTCTTCCGGATAACCCATGCGGAAAAGGTAGAACTGGCAGATTCACAATTATGAATGGAGAACTCCTCAAGAGTACTCTGATTGTGATCTTTTAACTCAAAGAACTTCTGCCTTATTGGTTCATGGTATTTGGAAGAAGGATACACCCGGACCTCGAGGACTATAGCAAAGTTACTAATATCCTAAAGGAACTAGTAGACACTATCAACAGGAGGTAAGTAGGGTGAATCTTGGGTTCAAGAACCCAGGAATAGAATACCTACTACTAAATGGCATCACAGGACTAGATTAATGGCCAGGATCATCACACCGGGAACACAAAACATGGCTAGATTACTAGGTGACTCCCTAAAACACCTAGGTTCATAATAATAGCTCCAACATATATGCCGAGGCAGCGGAGTACCTCAACACACTAATTTGTGTGATTAATCTACCCAAATGAACATTGGAAATGGAGAGAAGGGATTAGCAAATGCATCAGACTATTTAGAAACCTGGGATGACTCGGACAACATAACGGCTGTAAATGCTCAGAAAAAGATTTGAGACATTCACAAGGATTTGCATAGTCACTCAACAACATCAAATCAAGGTTCTGGTTCAATTGAAAACATACCAAAGTAGTAGAAACTGAACTGAGGCCTGGAACCATCAATCCTAAGATTCTACGGATTAGTAACACATGATCCTGATAGAGAGAAGAGAAAGCCTAGTTCCTTAACCCCGTAGGAAAGATAGGACGACTCAGATCAGAAGGTCATAAGGTAAAGGAGTAAAAAGAGCCTTACGTTCCATCCCACAATCAATTCCCTTACATATAACTAAAGCATTTCTAGACTCAACTTAGACCAGTTTGTCTTGGTAATCCTACAGGCAGTCAGGCTCTAATACCAAAGCTGTCAGGACCCCAACTCAATGCCCCATCGATCTAGCATGTAACACCTCATATCACTTTGCGGCCTCACGCACGGTATTCCCACGGGTGTCGCCTTACCTTTGCCCGGGACCGTTTGTGCCTTTTGGCACACGTATATGATAGTGTCGCTAGCATCCATATGATAAGGAGCCCGGGCTGACATGGCTAGTCGTAAACCCAAAGTGGCACAAACTTACAAGGACAGGCATCCATGACCCAGCATCAAACGTGTTGGTCATCAGCGAGTGAATCCAGGCTATAGCACTGGGCTAGCAGGACTCCGGTGAACCAGGCTGTAGCGGGCTAACAGGACTCCGGTATTCATCGCGTGACATTTCCCCGAAGGGACAGACACAGGAACAAAGAAGGACACATGTCGGCCAGCCCAAGTGTTCCGGAGCAGTAGCAAGCTACCATGGCTCAGTGGAAGCACTAGGAGACATTTCCCGGTAAGAGAGGCTACTAAGGATAAACCACTAGATAGTCAGATCCCACACATACCAAGCATTTCAGCATTTCAATAACATACACACAATATGCTCGATATGTGCAAATACAACATGGCATCACAACATGACTCTACAACTCGAATATTTATTCATTAGGCTCCGAGGAGCGAGATATTACAAACATGGGTCTCATGACCCAACATTCAGAGCATACAAATCAAAGCACATGCGGAAGCTTAACATGTCTGAGTACAAACATCTACAAATGGAAAAAAAGGCTTAGAAGCCTGACTATCTGCCAGATCCTGCCGAGGGCACAAGATCATAGCTGAGGTATCAAGCTAAACGTTGAAGTCCACACGGAACTACTAGTGAGACTGACATCTCTCTGCAAAACATAAAATAGGCAAACGTGAGTACAAATGTACCCAGCAAGACTTACATCAGAACTAGCTACATATACATCAGTATCAATAAAGGGGTGGTGGAGTTTAACTGCAGCAAGCCAGCTTTGACTCGGTGGCTATCCTAAACTACGACTGCAAGTAACTCTTTTGAGGTGGCGCACACGAGTCCACATATTCACCATATGAATACACCACTATGGATACGCTCCCGTCTCCCTACAAGAACGCCATCCATAACACTCACGCTTATCTTGCGTATTTTAGAGTATCCACTTTCACTTGTCTATGAACTGTTATAGGCAACCCAGAAGTCCTTCACCGCGGACACGGCTATTCGAATAGATGATGTTAACCCTGCAGGGGTGTACTTCTTCACACACGCTCTCGCCACTTACCACCATGTACACATCGTGTATCTCGGAAACCTTCAAGCGGAAGCCTGGCGAGGGAGTTGGCCACGACCTGACTAACCACACAAGTCTCTAGTTCAGGTTTATCGCCTATTCGGGTTCCATCCGCGAGGAGATCCGGCCGGAGTTTCGCTCACAGCCCCAAACGATGTGTGCGGGGTTCCCGAGACACCAAACGGGCGCCCAGTACACCGTGCCATGGTGTATCTACCGCATCATAGCCCACCCCTAGGGTCAATGCTACGCACGGCCTCCAACACATATCCTACAAACACCAGAAACTAGTTGCAACTCCTGGACAGAGGGCAAGGGCAGTTAATAAGTCGAGAGGGTCCATTGGTTTCGGGCCCAATGTGTGGTAGTAACTATTTCATGGATCACAAACACAGAACTCAGTTCCTGAGGACGGCTGCAATGAGACAAACCACCATGTACTCCTACATGGCCTCTCACCGCTACCTTTACCAAATCGTGTTCACACACTTAGCTCACACATAGTAGGACATGTTCACACACCTCTGATTCATCCTCGATGAATCAGACCTGACTCAACTCTAAGCAGTAGCAGGCATGACAAACAAGCATGAATGAGTAGGCACAACAGGGCTCAAACAACTCCTACTCATGCTAGTGGGTTTCATCTATTTACTGTGGAATGACAGGTCATGCAGAGGATAAAGGGGTTCAGCTACCGCAGCAAGTAACAGATGAATCGATGTTGTCTTAATGCAGTAAAAGAGAGCAGGAGCGAGAGAGTGGGATTGTATCAGAATGAACAAGGGGGTTTTGCTTGCCTGGCACTTCTGAAGATATTATAGTTCTTCATCGGTGTCATCGAACTCATCATCGAATCACATGGCAAATCCGGTAGAGGCAACGGCGAGGCCGGGGAGGGACTGGAGCTCGCGAATCCCCGAAGAGTTCGCCGGCGGCCAGAGGTTGAAGACGATGCCGTGGACGACGCTGCAGGGCTTCCGGCGGGGCGCGGCTCGATGGAAAGGAAGGGGGCGTCACGGCGGAGCTCGGGGGCACGTCGGAGGGGCTCGGAGATGGTTGTGGCCGTGGGGGAGCTCGTCGGCAGCGACGGTTGTGTTCGGTCGCGCTCGGGGAAGGGACTAGAGGGCAAAGGAGAGAGCAGAGAGTGAGGGAGAGGGGCGAGGGGCCACGGCGCGTCTCCGTGGCGTCGCTAGAGGGCCCGAGGAGTAAGCAGGAGGTGGCCATGGGCAAGCACGCACGGGGCGACACGCCTCTGCCTACTGGCAGAGGCCGAGGATGACCGCTTCGGCCAGTGGGCTGGGCCACCAGCTGGGCCGCCAGGTGGCCTGCACAGGAGGTAAGCCCAGGTAGGTTCCCTTTCTCTCTCTCTTTTATTACCTGTTTTCTATTTTTCTGAAACTTTGTGACTTTTCTAAAAATACTTACGTATTTCCAAAAATCACCTAACTGTACATTCCCACTGTTTAGATCAAATCCAACATGGAACATATCAGTTTAGGATTATTTGGACATTATTTCTTATATAACAGAAATAATTCCAACCCAAATATATTATTGATTTAAATCAAAGGCCCAAATAAAATATTTCTGTGACTCCAAAAATATTAGTTTTAATTTCACCTCATGCCAATATTTTCACAGAATAACAGGAACATTTTCTTGGACTCATTTGATGAGATTTAAATGTTGGTTATTTTTAGGGGTTTTCTGAGGCTTGGAAAAGTTCCTCAATTCAAATTTCATGAAATTTAAACATGATGCATGGATGCAAAGCCACTAGTTACAAGCAAACTCTAGGGCTGTGACAAGGACCTTGGAGAAGCTGCTTACATATTAGGCATCAAGATCTATAGATATAGATCGAGATGCCTGATAGGTCTTTCACAAAGCACATACCTTGATAAGATGTTGAAGAATTTCAATATGGATCAGTCCAAGAAGGGGTTCTTGCCTGTGTTACAAGGTGTGAAATTGAGCTCGGCTCAATGTTCGACCACAGCAGAAGATAGAGAAAAGATGAGTGTCGTCCCCTATGCCTCGGCCATAGGGTCTATCATGCATGCCATGCTGTGTACAAGACCTGATGTAAACCTTGCCGTAAGTCTGGTAGGAAGGTACCAAAGTAATCCCGGCATGGAACACTGGACAACGGTCAAGAATATCCTGAAGTACCTGAAAAGGACTAAGGATATGTTTCTCGTATATGGAGGTGACGAAGAGCTCGTCGTAAAGGGTTACGTCGACGCTAGCTTCGACACAGATCTGGATGACTCTAAGTCACAAACCGGATACGTGTATATTTTGAATGGTGGGACAGTAAGCTGGTGCAGTTGCAAGCAAAGCGTCGTGGCGGGATCTACATGTGAAGCGGAGTACATGGCAGCCTCGGAGGCAGCGCATGAAGCAATCTGGGTGAAGGAGTTCATCACTGACCTAGGAGTCATACCCAATGTGTCAGGGCCGATTACACTCTTCTGTGACAACACTGGAGCTATTGCCCTTGCCAAGGAGCCCAGGTTTCACAAGAAGACCAGGCACATCAAGCGTCGCTTCAACTCCATTCGTGAAAATGTTCAAGATGGAGACATAGATATTTGCAAAGTGCATACGGATCTGAATGTCGCAGATCCGTTGACTAAACCTCTTCCGCGAGCAAAACATGATCAACACCAGAACTCTATGGGTGTTCGATTCATCACAATGTAACTAGATTATTGACTCTAGTGCAAGTGGGAGACTGTTGGAAATATGCCTTAGAGGCAATAATAAAATGGTTATTATATTTCCTCGTTCATGATAATTGTCTTTTATTCATGCTATAATTGTGTTATCTGGAAATCGTAATACATGTGTGAATACATAGACCACAACACGTCCCTTGTAAGCCTCTAGTTGACTAGCTCGTTTATCAATAGATGGTCACGGTTTCCTGACCATGGACATTGGATGTCATTGATAACGGGATCACATCATTAGGAGAATGATGTGATGGACAAGACCCAATCCTAAGCATAGCACAAGATCGTGTAGTTCGTTTGCTAGAGCTTTTCCAATGTCAAGAATCATTTCCTTAGACCATGAGATCGTGTAACTCCTGGATGCCGTAGGAGTGCTTTGGGTGTACCAAATGTCACAACGTAACTGGGTGGCTATAAAGGTATACTACATGTATCTCTGAAAGTGTCTGTTGGGTTGACATGGATCGAGACTGGGATTTGTCACTCCATATGACGGAGAGGTATCTCTGGGCCCACTCGATAATGCATCATCATAATGAGCTCAAAGTGAATAAGTGGTTGGTCACGGGATCATGCATTACGGTACGAGTAAAGTGACTTGCCGGTAATGAGATTGAACGAGGTATTGGGATACCGACGATCGAATCTCGGGCAAGTAACGTACCGATTGACAAAGGGAATTGTATACGGGATTACTTGAATCCTCGACATCGTGGTTCATTCGATGAGATCATCGTGGAACATGTGGGAGCCAACATGGGTATCCAGATCCCGATGTTGGTTATTGGCCGGAGAGTTGTCTCGGTCATGTCTGCGTGTCTCCCGAACCCGTAGGGTCTACACACTTAAGGTTCGGTGACGCTACGGTTGTAGAGATACTAGTATGCGGTAACCCGAAAGTTGTTCGGGGTCCCGGATGAGATCCCGGACGTCACAAGAAGTTCCGGAATGGTCCGGAGGTGAAGAATTGTATATAGGAAGTCCAGTTCCGGCCATCGGGAAAGTTTCGGGGGTCACCGGTATTATACCGGGACCACCGGAAGGGTCCCGGGGGTCCATCGGGTGGGGCCGCCTATCCCGGAGGGCCCCGTGGGCTGAAGTGGGAGGGGAACCAGCCCCTGGTGGGCTGGTGCGCCCCCCTTGGGCCTCCCCCTACGCCTAGGGTTGGAAACCCTAGGGGTGGGGGTGCCCCACTTGGCTTGGGGGGCAAGTTCCCCCCCCCCTTGGCTGCTGCCCCCCTTGAGATGGGATCTCTAGGGGGCCAGCACCCCCCCCTAGGGCCCCTATATAAAGAGGGGGGAGGGAGGGCTACGCACACCTGCTCCTGGCGCCTCCCTCTCCCTCCGTAACACCTCTCCCTCTCGCTAAGCTTGGCGAAGCCCTGCCGAGATCGCCGCTACTTCCACCACCACGCCGTCGTGCTGCTGGATCTCCATCAACCTCTCCCTCCCCCTTGCTGGATCAAGAAGGAGGAGACGTCTTCCCCAACCGTACGTGTGTTGAACGCGGAGGTGCCGTCCGTTCGGCACTAGGATCTTCGGTGATTTGGATCACGACGAGTACGACTCCCTCAACCCCGTTCTCTTGAATGCTTCCGCGCGTGATCTACAAGGGTATGTAGATGCACTCCTCTCTCTCGTTGCTAGATGACTCCATAGATTGATCTTGGTGAAGCATAGAAATTTTTTATTTTCTGCAACGTTCCCCAACAGTCGTGTCTCATGGCCCTTCTAACTTGAACTCCAAGTCTCCGGGGTGTCTTCGGGTCCAAGAAATATCATCGCGAATGTTTTCTTCCATTTGGACTCCGTTTGGTATTCCTTTTCTGCGAAGCTCAAAAACAAGGAAAAACAGAAACTGGCACTGGGCTCTAGGTTAATAAGTTAGTCCCAAAAATAATATAAAATAGCATATTAATGTATATAAAACATCCAAAACAGATAATATAATGGCATGGAACAATCAACAATTATAGATACGTTGGAGACGTATCAAACAACACCTGCACACAAGAGCAAATACTTGCACCCAACACGGGCAAGAGGGTTGTCAATCCCCTTGAAATCGTTACTTGCAAGGACCGAATCTGGTAGTGGTAGATATAGAAATTCCAAAAAAAAGAAATAAATTGCAGCAAGGTACTTTTGGTTTTTGTAATATGATAAAACTAGACCCAAGGGCCATAGTTTTCACTAGAGGCTTCTATTTTGAAACATAGCATACGACGGGTAAACAAATTACTCTTGAGCAATGATAGAAAAGCGCATAGTTATGATGTTATTCATGGCAATGATCATGTATATAGGCATTACATCCGAGACAAGTAGACCGAAACGATTCTGATTCTACTACTATAACTCCACCAATCGACCGCTATCCAGCATGCATCTATGGTATTAAGTTCATAACAAATAAAGTAATGCATGAAGCAAGATGACATAATGTAGACAGAATAAACTCAAGCAATATGAATAAACACCATCGTTTTACCCTTAGTGGCAACAATACAAATACGTGCCTCGGTGCCCCTTCTATCACAAGGTGAGGACACCGCAAGATTGAACCCGTCACAAAGCACCTCTCCCACTGAAGATAAATCAATCTAATTGGCCAAACCAAATGGATAGACAGGAGAGAAATACAACTATAACAACCATGCATAATAAAGTACAATAAAGACTCAATTACTTTCAATGAATAATCTGATCATAAACCCACAATTCATCGGATCCCAACAAACACACCGCAAAAGAAGATCACATCGGATAGAACTCCATGAGGATCATGGAGAACTTTGTATTGAAGATCAGAGAGAGAGAGAGAGAGAGAGAGAGAGAGAGAGAAATCCATCTAGCTACTAGCTATGGACCCGTAGGTGTGTGGTAAACTACTCACACATCATTAAAGGGCAGCAAGGTTGATGTAGAAGCTCTCCATGATCGATTCCCCCTCCGACAAAGTACCGGAAAGGGCCTCCAAATGAGATCGCGGAAGAACAGAAGCTTGCGGTGGCGGAAAAAGTGTTTTTGGGTGGCTTGATGTCACTTGAAACTGTGTCGGTATTTCCCCAAAGAGGAAGGGATGATGCAATACAACTACGGTAGGTATTTCCCTCAGTTATGAAACCAAGGTATCAATCCAGTAGGAGAACCAAGCAACACTATGTAAACGGTACATGCACACAAAGAATAAATACTTGAAACCCGACGCGTATGAGGGGTTATCAATCCCTCTTCGGGTAACGGCGCAGGAAATTGTCAGGTTGACGGGATAAAAATTGTGGTAGATTGGATAAATAGATCTTGATAAAACACGAAATAAAATATGCAAATAGAAAGTGCAGCAAAGTATTTTTGGGTTTTTAGAATAATAGATCTGGAAATAAAAGCAAATAAAAATAGATCTCAAAGGCAAATAATAGATCGGAAAGCAAATATGATAAAGAATAGACCCGGGGTCGTAGATTTCACTAGTGGCTTCTCTCAAGAAATAGTACATGGTGGGTAAACAAATTATTGTTGGGCAATTGATAGAGGATCGAATAATTATGACAATATCCAAGGCAATGATCAATATATAGGCATCATGTCCAAGATTAGTAGACCGACTCCTGTCTGCATCTACTACTATTACTCCACACATCGACCGCTATCCAACATGCATCTGGTTTATTAAGTTCATGGAAAAACGGAGTAATGCAATAAGAACGATGACATGATGTAGACGAGATCTATTCATGTTGGAATAGCCCCCATCTTGTTATCCTTAATAGCAAAGATACATGCGTGTCTTGCTTCCCCTTCTGTCACTGGGAAAGAACACCGCAAGGTCGAACCCATCACAAAGCACCTCTTCCCATGGCAAGAAAGATCGATCTAGTTGGCCTAACTAAACCAAAGATTCGAAGAAGAAATACGAGGCTATAAATAATCACGCATATAAGAGATCAAAGAAAACTCAAATAATATTCATGGATATAGATCTGATCACAAACTCAAAGTTCATCAGATCCCAACAAACACACTGCAAAAAGAGTTGCATCAAATAGATCTCCAAGAGACCATTGTATTGAGAATCAAAAGAGAGAGATAGGAAGTCATCTAGCTACTGCCTACGGACCCATAGGTATGTGGTGGACTACTCACGCATCATCGGAGAGGCACCAATGAGGATGATTAACCCCTCTGTGATGGTGTTTAGATTGGATCTCATGGTTCTAGAACTTGCAGCGGCTGGAATTGTCTTTCGTTGGCTCCCCTAGGGTTTCTAGAATATTTGGGGATTTATAGGGCAAAGAGGCGGTGCGGGAGGTCACCAAGGGGGGCACAACCCCACTGGGCGCGCCTGGGCCACCTGGCGCCCTAGTGGGTTGTGCCTACCTCAGGCCTCCTCTCTGGTCCTTCTTTGGCCCGTTGGGTATCTTCTGGTCCAAAAACAATTCCCCACAAAGTTTTGCTGCATTTGGTACTGATATCCTGCGAAGTAAAAAACAAGCAAAAAACAGCAACTGGCACTGGGCACTATGTCAATAGGATAGTCCCAAAAAATGATATAAAGTTGCTATAAAGTGATTGTAGCACATCCAAGAATGATAATATAACAACATGGAACAATCAAAAATTATAGATACGCTGGAGATATATCATTGCTCTTTATTGGTTTCAGGATTTATGGCAATTTATGGAGTTGAAATTAGTTCAAACAGAGCTGTGAGGGTCCCACAAGCTCGGAGGACGCGCCTCCTAGGGACTTGGGGTGCGCCGTGTGAGCTTGTGGTGCCCTTGTACGTCCCCTAGTCTCCTCTCAAGGCTCCTAGGGTCCCTTCTGATCCAGAAAAATCATCATAAAGTTTTATCGTGTTTGGACTTTGTTTGGAATTGATTTCCTGAAAAACAAAAACATGAAGAAAACAACAACTGGCACTGGTCACTGAGTTAATAGGTTAGTTCCCAAAAATAATACAAAATTGCATATTAATAATCTAAGATTTATAATATAATAGCATGAAACAATCAAAAATTATAGATACGTTGGAGACATATCAACATCCCCATGCTTAATTCTTGCTCGTCCTCTAGTGGGTAAATGGAGTTAATTGCAAGAAACCACCACTTTTGTGGCTAGGTTTGCAGAAAACCACCAACTCATTATTCAGTTGCAAAAAACACTGCAAAATCACTTAAGTCGTTGCAAAAAGCATTGATCGGGTAATTTGACCCGTTTGATCGCTTTCTGACATGTGGGGCCTGATTGTAGAAGCTAACCTGGTAATTTTCTTACATACACACCCCTAAATGTAAAAAAATGCAATCACCCCCCTCCCTGGTGTGGACTGATTGTGAGCGTCAATTGCTTGTTTAGTCGGCCGCCAGTGAGACTCCGTCGAGTCCGCGATAGCTCTTCTAGATTTAATCGGCAGTGTGTGTCACTCCTCCTTGCATGCGTGCATGGGCATGCTTGTGCTACTACTTCATGCACGATCTTCCTTAGGTAGGAGAGCTGCTCACCAAGCTGGCCAAGGCTGCAATATGGCCACCGGCGACTAAGCAGGAGTGGCGGAGCCAGAGCTGGCCTACGGGATGACACTAGCACGAGAAGGCCCTCACTGAAGCTGCTCCCGTTGGCCCCACGTCGCCCCTGCGGAGCCGCACCTCTGTCCTCGTCACCCCCATCGCCGGCTGCTGCTAGGTCTGCCTCTCCTGCCGTCACCATGTGTCGTACAACTCCTCCCATAGCACTTCGCCGATCTCCTATGGAATCTACTTGTCAGCCCGTATCGAGGCCTGTCCACGACCTAGCTGGGTACCTCGCTGGGTCAACGGGCTCCACCAATCATGAAGCAGCAGCGCCCTCATGGCGGCGTCAACCTTGGGCTACTTGATGGCCCACTGCTCCGGAGGGAGTCATGAGGTCAAGCAAGGTTGGGGAACTGGGCACGCGATGGCGGCTGCCGGAGAAGGACGTGGTTGCGGCGGCGACGGCTGCGGGACAAGGGGGATTGAATATCGTTTATTTATTCATTTCAGGGGTGTGTATGTTCATGACAGCTGATAACCCACAAGTATAGGCGATCGCAAAAAATTTCGAGGGTAGAGTATTCAACCCAAATTTATTTATTCGACACAAGGGAGCCAAAGAATATTCTCAAGTCTTAGCAGCTGAGTTGTCAATTCAATCACACCTGAAAGACTTAATATCTGCAGCAAAGTATTTAGTAGCAAAGTAGTATGGAAGTAACGGTAACGGTGGCAAAAGTAATAGTAGCAGTTTTGTAGTAATCGTAACAGTGGCAACGGAGAAGTAACTAAGCAAAGATCAATATGTGAAAATCTTGTAGGCAATGGATCAATGATGGATCATTATGTTGGATGCAATTCATCATGCAACAGTTATAACATAGGGTGACACCAAACTAGCTCTAGTTCATCAATGTAATGTAGGAATGTATTCCAAATATAGTCATACGTGCTTTTGGAAAAGAACTTGCATGACATCTTTTGTCCTACCCTCTCGTGGCAGCGGAGTCCTATTGGAAACTAAGGGATATTAAGGCCTCCTTTTAATAGAGTACTGGGCCAAAGAATTAGCAGTTAGTGAATACATGAACTCCTCAAACTACGGTCATCACTCGGAAGTGCCCCAACTATTGTCACTCCGGAGTTTGCCGGACCATAACACATAGTAGGTGACTATAACTTGCAACATAGGATCAAGAAGTCACCTATATTCATGAAAACATAATAGGTTCAGATCTGAAATCATGGCACTCGGGCCCTAGTGACAAGCATTAAGCATGGCAAAGTCATAGCAACATCAATCTTAGAACATAATGGATACTAGGAATCAAACCCTAACAAAACTAACTCGATTACATGGTATATCTCATCCAATCCATCATCGTTCAGCAAGCCTATGATGGTATTACTCACGCATGGTGGTGAGCATCATGAAATTGGTGATGGAGGATGGTTGATGATGACGATGGCGACAGATTCCCCTCACCGGAGCCCCGAACGGACTCCAGATCAGCCCTCCCAAGGAAGAATAGGGCTTGGCGGCGGCTCCGTATCATAAAACGCGATGAATCCTTCTCTCTGATTTTTCTCCCCGAATGTGAATATATAGAGTTGGAGTTGAGGTCGGTGGAGGTCTAGGGGACCCACGAGGCAGGGGGCGCGCCCTAGGGGGGTGGACACGCCCTGCACCCTCGTAGACAGGGTGTGGGTCCCCTTCTGTTGATTCGTTATCCAATATATTTTTTATTAAGTCCAAAATGTGACTCCGTGAAGTTTCAGGTCATTCTGAGAACTTTTATTTCTGCATAAAAATAACACCATGGCAGTTCTGCTGGAAACAACGTCAGTTCGGGTTAGTTCCATTTAAATCATGCAAGTTAGAGTCCAAAACTAGGGCAAAAGTGTTTGGAAAGTAGATACGTTGGAGTCATATCAACTCCCCAAGCTTAAACCTTTGCTTGTCCTCAAGCAATTCAGTTGACAAACTGAAAGTGATAAAGAAAAACTTTTACAAAATCTATTTGATCTTGTTGTTGCAAATATGTAAAGTCAACATTCATGTTTTCAGCAAACATTATGAACTAACCATATTCACAATAACACTTAGGTCTCACATTTACTCATATCAAATGCATAATCAACTAGCGAGCAATAATAATAAATCTCAGATGACAACACTTTCTCAAAACAATCATAATATGATATAACAAAATGGTATCTCGCTAGCCCTTTCTGAGACTGCAAAACATAAATGCAGAGCACCCCTGAAGATCAAGGACTGACTAGACATTGTAATTCATGGCAAAAGAGATCCAGTCACAGTCATACTCACTGTAAATTAATAACAATGCATACAAATGACAGCGGTGCTCTCTAACTGGTGTTTTTATAAGAGGACGATGACTCAACATAAAATTAAATAGATAGGCCCTTCATAGAGGGAAGCAGGGATTTGCAGAGGTGCCAGAGCTCGAGTTTTGAAACAGAGATAAATAATATTTTGAGCGGCATACTTTCATTGTCAACATAAAAACCAAGAGATCTCGTTATCTTCCATGCTACATACATTATAGGCGGTTCCCAAATAGAATGGTAAAGTTTATACTCCCCCACCACCAACGAGCACATTCCATGGCTGGTCCGAAACAACGGGTACCATCCAACTAACAACAATCCTGGAGGAGTTTTGTTTGCAATTATTTTGATTTGATTTGAGCATAGGACTGGGCATCCCGGTTACTGGCCATTTTCTCGTGAATGATGAGCGGAGTCCACTCATCGTGAGAATAACCCACCTAGCATGGAAGATATAGAGAGCCCTAGTTGATACATGAGATATTCGAGCATACAAAACAGAATTTCATTTGAAGGTTTAGAGTTTGGCACATACAAATTTACTTGGAACGACAGGTAAATACCGCAAATAGGAAGGTATGGTGGACTTATATGGAATAACTTTGGGGTTTATGAAAGTGGATGCACAAGCAGTATTACCGCTTAATACAAGTGAAGGCTAGAAAGAGAATGGGAAGCGACCAACTAGAGAGCGACAATAGTCATGAACATGCATTAAGATTAACCAACAATGAGTGCAAGCATGAGTAGGATGTAGATCACCATGAACATAAATATCGTGGAGGCTATGTTGATTTTGTTTCAACTACATGCATGAACATGTGCCAAGTCAAGCCACTCGAATCATTCAAAGGAGGATACCACCCTATCATACCACATTACAACCATTTTAATAGCATGTTGGCACGCAAGATAAACCATTATAAACTCCTAGCTAATTAAGCATGTCATGAATAACTATAATCTCTAATTGTCATCAAACATGTTTCATTCATAATGGGCTGAATCAGGAACGATGAACTAATCATATTTACAAAAACATGATAGGTCGAGTTCATACCAGCTTCTCTCATCTCAATCATTTCATCATATATCGTCATTATTGCCTTTCACTTGCACGACCGAACGGTGTGAATAACAATAATAGTGCACGTGCATTGTTAAGCTGGAATTTGCAAACATTTAATTCAAAGGAGAAGACAAGGTAATATGGGCTCTTGGTTAGATCAACAATAATGCATATGAGAGCCACTCAACATTTTCATCGTGGTCTTCTCCTCTCGACCCCCAAAGAAAAGAAAAGAATTTCAAAGAAAAATAAAACTATTTACACGGGAAAGCTCCAACAAGCAAAAGAAGAGCAGGAAATCTTTTTGGGTTTTCTTTTAATATTACTACTACAAGCATGGAAAGTAAACGAGCTAACAGCTACAACTAATTTTTTGGGGGTTTCTCAAGGTTTTTCAAACACACAAGAAGAAAGCAAGAAAAGAAAATAAACTAGCATGGATAGTACAATGAAAGAGTATAAACACTGACAACTAGAATGAGTGTGTGAACATGAATGTAATGTCGGTGAGAAATATGTACTCCCCCAAGCTTAGGCTTTTGGCCTAAGTTGGTCTAAGCCCATGGATCAAAGTGGTCCTCTCCGATGTACTGAGGAGGGTCCTCGGGGTACCACTAGTTAGCGAGCTCCTGTGGATCCCACTGATAAATAAACTCCTGATATGGCAAGCACATTTAAGCCTAACCCACTTCCTATGCATAGGGATTTTGTGAGCAAACAACTTATGGGACCAATAATTGACTAGCATAGGAAGGCAAAACAAGTGCAACTTCAAAACTTTCAACACATAGAGAGGAAACTTGATATTATTGCAATACATAAATGCATATGTTCCTCTCTCATAATAATTTTCAGTAGCATCATGAAGAAATTCAACAATATACTGATACGTCTCCAATGTATCTACTTTTCCAAACACTTTTGCCCTTGTTTTGGACTCTAACTTGCATGATTTGAATGAAACTAACCCGGACTGACGCTGTTTTCAGCAGAACTGCCATGATGTTGTTTTATGTGTAGAAAGCAAAAGTTCTCGGAATGTCCTGAAAATCCACGGAGGCACTTTTTGGAAAATATAAAAAATACTGGCGAAAGAATCAAGACCAGGGGGGCCACACCCTGTCCACGAGGGTGGGGGGCGCGCCCCCTCCCCCTGGGCACGCCCCCCTATCTCGTGGGCCCCCTGAGGCTCCACCGACCTCAACTCCAACTCCATATATTCTGTCTCATGGAGAAAAAAAATCAGAGAAAAAAGTTTCATCATGTTTTACGATATGGAGCCGCCGCCAAGCCCTAATCTCTCTCGGGAGGGCTGATCTGGAGTCCGTTCGGGGCTCCAGAGAGGGGGATTCGTCGCCGTCGTCATCATCAACCATCCTCCATCACCAATTTCATGATGCTCACCGCCGTGCGTGAGTAATTCCGTCATAGGCTTGCTGGACGGTGATGGGTTGGATGAGATTTACCATGTAATCAAGTTAGTTTTGTTAGGGTTTGATCCCAAGTATCCACTATGTTCTGAGATTGATGTTGCTATGACTTTGCTATGCTTAATGCTTGTCACTATGGCCCGAGTGCCATGATTTCAGATCTGAACCTATTATGTTTTCATGAATATATGTCTGTTTTTGATCCTATCTTGCAAGTCTATAGTCACCTATTATGTGTTATGATCCGATAACCCCGAAGTGACAATAATCGGGATACTTCTCGGTGATGACCGTAGTTTGAGGAGTTCATGTATTCACTATGTGCTAATATGCTTTGTTCCGGTTCCCTATTAAAAGGAGGCCTTAATATCCCTTAGTTTCTGCAAGGACCCCGCTGCCACGGGAGGGTAGGACAAAAGATGTCATGCAAGTTCTTTTCCATAAGCACGTATGACTATATTCGGAATACATGCCTACATTACATTGATGAACTGGAGCTAGTTCTGTGTCACCCTATGTTATAACTATTACATGAGGAATCGCATCCGGCATAATTATCTATCACTGATCCATTGCCTATGAGCTTTTCACATATTGTTCTTTGCTTATTTACTTTTCCGTTGCTATTGTAACAATCACTACAAAACCCAAAAACATTACTTTTGCTAACGTTACCTTTATTATAATATTGCTTTGCTACTAAATACTTTGCTGCAGATACTAAGTTATCCAGGTGGTTGAATTGACAACTCAACTGCTAATACTCAAGAATATTCTTTGGCTCCCCTTGTGTCGAATCAATAGATTTGGGTTGAATACTTTACCCTTGAAAGTTGTTGCAATCTCCTACACTTGTGGGTTATCGATAACCATCACATAAAGCATTCCTTTCATGACACAAAAGCATAGAAAATTTATTACTCTCCACATAAGCAAATTTCTTTGTAGCATACATGTCATCACCATAATCATCATAGATAGCAACCTTGTTCTCATAGTCAATTGAAGCCTCATCCAAAATGGTGGATTCATCATTAAATAAAGTCATGACCTCTCTGAATCCACTTTCATCATTATAATCATCATAATCATCATAAATAGGAGGCATGCTATCATCATAATAATTTATCTCAGCAAAACTTGGGGGAGTAAAAATATCATTCATCAAACATAGCATCCCCAAGCTTGTAGCTTTGCAAATCATTAACATCACGGATATTCAAAGAATTTATACTAACAACATTGCAATCATGCTCATCGTTCATGCCAATCATTTTATTAAGTTCTTCTTCTATCAATTGAGCACAATTTTTCGAACCATCATTTTCAAGAAAGAATTATAAAGATGATCAATAATATGATGCAACCTCAATTCCATTTTTATGTAGTTTTCTTTTGTAAACCAAACTAGTGATAAAACAAGAAACTAAAAGATTCTATTACAAGATCTAAAGATATACCTTCATGCACTCACCTCCCCGGCAACAGCGCCAGAAAAGAGCTTGATGTCTACTATGCAACTTTATTCTTGTAGACACGTGTTGGGCCTCCAAGCGTAGAGTTTTGTCGGACAGTAGCAATTTTCCCTCAAGTGGATGACCTAAGGTTTATCAATCCATGGGAAGCGTAGGATGAATATAGTCTCACTCAAGCAACCTTGCAATCAAATATAAGAAATCTCTTGTGTCCCCAACACACCCAACACAATGGCAAATTGTATAGGTGCACTAGTTCGGCGAAGAGATGGTGATAAAAGTGTAGTATGGATAGTAGATATGAGTTTTTGTAGTGCGAACAATAAAAAACAGCAAGGTAGTAAATAGTAAACCAGAGCACAAACGGTTTTTCAATGATGGAAAATGAGGCCTAGGGTGCATACTTTCACTAGTGCAATCTCTCAACAATGCTAACATAGTTGGATCATATGATTATCCCTCAAAGTGCAATAAAGAATCACTCCCGAGTTCCTATTAGCGGAGAACGAAAGATAGAAATTGTTTGTAGGGTACGAAACCACCTCAAAGCTATTCTTTTTGATCAATCTATCCTAGAGTTCGTACTAAAATAATATCAGGCTATTCTTTCCGATCGATCTAATCAAGAGTTCATACTAATATAACACCATATGATACATATCAACCAACTCTAATGTCACCTACATACCCCAATGTCACCGCGAGTACACGTGAGTTAATTATACGATATGTATCAAACAATTTTAGATTCATAATTCTCAATCCACACAAAGAACTACAAGGGGACCCCAAAGTTTCTATCGGAGAAAAGATAATAAAAATATGCATCAACCCCTATGCATAGATTACCCCAATATCACCTCGGGAATCCGCAAGTTGAGTTACATAACATATATTAAGTGAATCAAAATAATACCCCATTGTCACCACGGGTATTCATATGCAAGACATATATCATGTGTTCTCAGATCTGAACATTCAATCCGACAAGACAAAACTTCAAAGGGTAAAGACTCAATTCATCACAACAAGTGTAGAGAGGGGAGAAACATCATATGATCCATCTATGTTTAAAGCCCATGATACATCAAGATCGTGAGATCTCAAGATCGCGCGAGATAGATAGATTAAACACATAGCTACCGGTACAAACCCTCAGCCCCGAGGGTGGACTACTCCCTCCTCATCGTGGTGGCCGCCGGAATGATGAAGATGGCCATCGGAGATGATTCCCCCCTCCGGAAGGGTGCTAGAACAGGGACCCAATTGGTTTTCGGTGGCTACAGAGGCTTGCGGCGGTGGAACTTCTGATCTAGGGTTATTTCTGATGGTTTATCTATTTATAGGAATTTTTGGAGTCGGTCTCACGTCCAGATGGGCCTCGAGGTGAGCACGATACACCGGGGCACGGGCAAGGGCCTAGGCGTGCCCCCAGTGGGTTGTGACCTCCTCGTGGCTCTTCTGGCCCTCCCATGAAGCTTCGGGGGTCTCTTTTGTTCCAAAAAAAATCATCAAAAAGTTTCAGCTCATTTGGAGAACTTCCATTTCTGCACAAAAAACAACACCACGGTAGTTCTGCTGAAAACAGTGTCAGTCTGGGTTAGTTCCGTGCAAATCATACCAAAACCATATAAAATTATTTTAAACATGGCATGAATACTTCATAAATTATAAATACGTTTGGAGACGTATCACATACGCAAAAAAGATAGGTCAAATCATTTCAGCAAAGCACTCAAAATCCTCATCATCCTTGTTCTTGGATGGCTTAGGAGGAAAAGGCATGGGTTTCTGAACCCATGGTTCTCTTCCTTTACCGTGCTTTCTAGCAACGAAGTCTCTCTTATCATAATGTTGATTCTTTGATTGTGGGTTATCAATATCAATAGCAGGTTCAATCTCTACATCATTATTATTACTAGGTTGAGCATCAACATGAACATCATCATTAAGTTTATCACTAGGTTCATGGTCATCACCAGATTGTGTTTTAGCATCAGAAATAGAAATATCATTGGGATTCTCAGGTGTGTCAACAACAGGTTCACTAGAAGCATGCAAAGTCTTATCATTTTTCTTTTTCTTTTTAGTAGAAGGTCTAGGTGCATCAACATTAGTTGTTTGAGAATCTTGCTCAACTCTCTTAGGATGGACCTCAGGATACAAGGGTTCCTGGGTCATTTTGCCAGCTCAAGTCATAACTCTAACAACATTATCATTGTTCTTATTATTTAATTCACTGAGCAAATCATCTTGTGCCTTAAGTACTTGTTCTACTTGACTGGTAACCATGGATGCATGTTTACTAATAAGCTTAAGATCACCTTTAACTCTAGGCATATAATTACTCAAGTGTTCAACCATATAATCATTACGCTTCAATTGTCTACTAACATAAGCATTAAAGTTTTCTTGTTTAACAATATAAAATTATCAAAATCATCCAAGCATTGACTAGCAGACTTATTACAAGGAATATCACCTTCATCAAATCTATAGAGAGAATTTACCTTTACTACCTGTGTCGGGTTATCAAGACCATGTATCTCTTCAATAGGTGGTAAATTCTTAACATCTTCAGCTTTAATACCTTTTTCTTTCATAGATTTCTTTGCCTCTTGCATATCTTCAGGACTGAGAAATAGAATACCCCTTTTCTTCAGAGTTGGATTAGGAGTTGGTTCAGGAAGTGTCCAATCATTATCATTACTCAATATATTATTCAATAGCAATTCAGCTTGATCAACGGTTCTTTCCTTGAAAACACAACCAGCACAACTATCCAGGTGGTCTCTGGAAGCATCGATTAGTCCATTATAAAAGATATCAAGTATTTCATTTTTCCTGAGAGGATGATCAGGCAAAGCATCAAGTAATCGGAGAAGCCTCCCCCAAGCTTGTGGGAGACTCTCTTCTTCAATTTGCACAAAATTAAATATTTCCCTTAAGGCAGCTTGTTTCTTATGGGCGGGGAAATATTTTGCAGAGAAGTAGTAAATCATATCCTGGGGACTACACACGCACCAGGAGCAAGAGAATTAAACCATTTCTTAGCATCACCCTTCAATGAGAAAGGAAACAATTTAAGGATATAATAATAGCGAAATTTTTTCTCATGAGTAAATAGGGTGGCTATATCATTCAATTTAGTAAGATGTGCCACAAGAGTTTCAGATTCATAGCCATAGAAAGGATCAGATTCAACCAAAGTAATTAACTCAAGATCAACAGATAATTCATAATCCTTATCAGTAATACAGATAGGTGAAGTAGCAAAAGCAGGGTCATATTTCATTCTAGCATTCAAAGACTTTTCTTCCAGCTTAGCTAAAAGTTTCTTAAGATCATATCTATCATTGTGAGCAAGAAAGTCTCTAGTTGTTTCTTCATCCATAACATAACCCTCAGGTACAACATGCAATTCAAATCTAGGGGGAGAATCTTCATCATCACTTTCATTAATATCATCAGTTTCAATAATTTCATTCTCTCTAACCCTAGCAAGTTGTTCATCAAAAAATTCACCTAATGGCACATTATTATCAAGCATAGAAGTAGTATCATCATAAGCATCATGCATAGCAAAAGTGGCATCATCAATAACATGCGACATATCAGAATAAATAGCAAATGTAGGTGTCGCAAGTTTACTCAAAATATAAGGTGAATCAAGTGTAGAGCTAGATGGCAGTTCCTTACCTCCCCTCGTCGTTGAGGGAAAAATCTTGGTTCTTTGATCTTTCAAATTCCTCATAGTGATCAACAGATATAAATCCCAAGTGACTCAGAGAATAGAGCTATGCTCCCCGGCAACGGCGCCAGAAAAAGGTCTTGATAACCCACAAGTATAGGGGATCGCAACAGTTTTCGAGGGTAGAGTATTTAACCCAAATTTATTGATTCGACACAAGGGGAGCCAAAGAATATTCTCAAGTATTAGCAGCTCAATTGTCAATTCAACCACACCTGAAAGACTTACTATCTGCAGCAAAGTATTTAGTAGCAAAGTAGTATGGAAGTAACGGTAACGGTGGCAAAAGTAACAGCAGCAGTTTTGTAGTAATCGTAACAGTGGCAACGGAGAACTAACTATGCAAAGATCAATATGTGAAAAGCTCGTAGGCAATGGATCAATGATGGATAATTATGTTTGATGCAATTCATCATGCAACAATTATAACATAGGGTGACACAGAACTAGCTCCAGTTCATCAATGTAATGTAGGCATGTATTCCAAATATAGTCATACATGCTTATGGAAAAGAACTTGCATGACATCTTTTGTCCTACCCTCCCGTGGCAGCGGGGTCCTTTTGGAAACTAAGGGGTACTAAGGCCTCCTTTTAACAGAGTACCAGACCAAAGCATTAGCACTTAGTGAATACATGAACTCCTCGAACTATGGTCATCACCGGGAAGTGTCCCGACTATTGTCACTCCGGGGTTTGCCGGATCATAACACGTAGTAGGTTACTATAACTTGCAAGATAGGATCAAGAAATCTCATATATTCATGAAAATATAATAGGTTTAGATCTGAAATCATGGCACTCGGGTCCCAGTGACAAGCATTAAGCATGGCAAAGGCATAGCAACATCAATCTTAGAACATAATGGATACTAGGGATCAAACCCTAACAAAACTAACTCGATTACATGGTAAATCTCATCCAACCCATCACCGTCAGCAAGCCTATGATGGGATTACTCACGCACGGTGGTGAGCATCATGAAATTGGTGGTGGAGGATGGTTGATGATGACGATGGTGATGGATTCCCCTCTCCGGAGCCCCGAACGGACTCCAGATCAGCCCTCCCAAGGAAGAATAGGGCTTAGCGGTGGCTCCGTATTGTAAAACGCGATGAATCATTGTCTCTGATTTCTTTCTCCCCGAAGTGAATACATAAAGTTGGAGTTGAGGTCAGTGGAGGTCTAGGGGACCCACGAGGCAGGGGCACGCCCCAGGGGGGTGGGCGCGCCCTGCACCCTCATGGACAGGGTGTGGGTCCCCTTCTATTGATTCTTTCTCCAATATTTTTTATTAATTCCAAAACATGACTCCGTGAATGTCACGCCCAAGATGCGACCCTGTCGTAAAGGAACTCGAAGGTCCCACCAAGGATAGAAGCGCATCTTGAAGATGCTTTTGCAAGGTGGATATCATTACATCAACATTACATAATAGATGGGGATACATACAAAAGGCATACCATGCCACACGAATACAACATCATCTTACATAAGAGCACCATCCGACTATGGATGAAACACAAACAGAAACTCAAATGACATCCACCCTGCTAGCCCAGGCTGCCGACCTGGAACCTATCCCCTGATCGAAGAAGAAGCAGAAGAAGAACTCCAAACAAGCAAACATCGCTCTCGCGTCATGATCATCGCATAACCTGTACCTGCAACTGTTGTTGTAGTAATCTGTGAGCCACAAGGACTCAGCAATCCCATTACCATGGGTATCAAGACTAGCAAAGCTTAATGGGTAAGGAAGGGGTAAAGTGGTGAGGTTGCATCAGCGACTAAGCATGATATGGTGGCTAACATACGCAAAAGAGAGCGAGAAGAGAGCAAACAGAACGGTCGTCAACTAGTAATGATCAAGAAGTGATCCTGAGCTCCTACTTACGTCAATCATAACACATAAACCATGTTCACTTCTCGGACTCCGCCGAAAAGAGACCATCACGGCTACACACGCGGTTGATGCATTTTAATTCGGATCTGGTGTCAAGTTATCTACAACCGGATATTAAGAAATTCCCATCTGCCACATAACCGTGGGCACGGCTCTCGAAAGTTTATAACCCTGCAGGGTGTCCCGACTTAGCCCATGATAAGCTCTCGCGATCAACGAAGGATATTCCTTCTCCCAGGAAGACCCGATCAGTCTCGGAATCCCGGTTTACAAGACATTTCGATAATGGTAAAACAAGACCAGCAAAGCCGCCCGATGCGCCGACAATCCCGATAGGAGCTGCACATATCTCGTTCTCAGGGCAACACCGGATGAGACATCCTACGAGTAAAACCAGACCTCAAGTTTCCCCGAGGGGGCCCCGCAGTCTACTCAGTTCGGACCAGCACTTAGAGAAGCACTGGCCCGGGGGGGCTAAAATAAAGATGACCCTTGGGTTAATTACTCCCAAGGGAAAAGTAGGTGGTGGTGAGGCAAATGGTAAAACCAAGGTTGGGCCTTGCTGGAGGAGTTTTATTCAAGCCGAACTGTCAAGGGGGTCCCTTAAATCACCGAACCGCGTTAGGGACGCAAAATCCGGGAACATAAAACCGATATGACAGAAACTAGGGTGGCAAGAGTGGAACAAAACACCAGGCATAAGGCCGAGCATTCCACCCTTTACCAAATATATAGATGCATTAATAATATAAGAGATATTGTGATATCCCAACATAATCCTGTCCCCCATGGAGCAATCTTCAACTTCACCTGCAACTAGCAACGCTATAAGAGGGGCTGAGCAAAAGCGGTAACATAGCCAAACAACGGTTTGCTAGGAAGGGTGACAAAGGTTAGAGGCTGACATGGCAAATTGGGAGGCTTGAAGAGCAAATGATAGGTAGCGCAGCAAAGCGATAGAACAAAGCAACTAGCATAGCAATGATAGTAGTGAGATCCAGGGTAGCGGTCATCTTGCCTGAAATCCCGCAAGGAAGAAGAACGAGTTCATGAAGAAGATGAAGCCACGAAGACGAACCAAGCGTAGACGAACGAATCCTCACGATCGCAACGAAACGGGAACTATCGAGATGAAGCACACAACATGGTAAACACACCACACATGGACATGACATGATGCTCAACCAAGAATGATGCATGACAAAGCTAGATGAGGCTACTCATGGCAAGAGATGATGCAAACAAGAACAAACATCAAAGCAAGGTTAAATGAGGCCGGAAACAACATATAACAATTCCGGTAAGTCCTCATATACAAGTTTCAAAGTTGGTCCAGAACTGAATAAACCTTATGTTCAAGTCATTAAACAGCAAGTTAAGATGCACCAAGATGATCTACACTAAATTCTAGTCAAGTTACATATAAAGTTCAATTAGTTCGGAGCTACGGCCTAGAAGATATGAGCAAAACAAGTTAAACATGGAATTAATGCAAAATGCATACAAACATCAAGCAAACACTCTCAAAACGTGGACGCAACATGATAATATGAAACTACATGCAAAATCAAGCAAGTTTCATATAGAGCACACTCAAAACGGAGCAACGGTTCAACGCATACACTCTATACAAGTTTAAAGGACAAGCTGTCCAAAACAGCAACTAGGCATCTAGCAAGCATCAAAACAATAAGCTATAGCACCCCAACATAATAAAAAAAAGGCATGGGCATGAAGTACAGGTAAAGCATGACAAAACATGAACACTGAGCTAACTCCATAAAGCACTATAACATGCTCAAAAATACATGGCAAGATTGCAAATAATAACAGTTTCAGACTTAGCAGGAATAACATCAGGTTGCAATGTTTAGAGCTATCAAACAACATGCTACAGGAAGATACCATGGCAAACCAAGGAATGGCATGCTAGTACTAAAGACAAATAACAAAACTCCCTTACTTAACTAATTCCAAAGATCAACAGAAAAGATGGTAGCATCCATGCAAACATGGCAAATGATATGCCAGATCCATACATGGCAGAAACAACAATAAGTAGGCATGTTGGTCAGCTTGTACCACTCACCACAGAGAAATACATGGCAAGGTGACCAACAGTAAGAAGACATGTTTATGAAGCTAAGCATGGCAATATCAAGTTCATAGAGTGCATGGATCACTAGCAACAATCATGGCAACATTGAACTTAATGTTAACAGGCTGACAGCAACATTATTTAGCAATTTGAGAGCAAGATTACAACAAGCTACAGCAGACTATAAATGCAACCAATGGCATGGATGGATAGAGCATGACATGTATAACAAACATCCTTAGTGAACATCTCCAGATTATGCTTAGAAGGACTTGTAGCAGCAGGTTTAAATAGCATCATAATATACAGAATCAGTCTAGCAAAACAGCAACAGCAAGTACCCTACTTAACAAGCTTGATGCACTCACTACAAGACTCACAAAAATACATGGATGGCACCACTGTAAAACACATGTAGAACTCATGCTCATAAGATGCACACACAAAATGCAACGAAAAAGACAAAACAGCAAGTTATAACAGTTTCAGCAGGTTAACATCATGTAGCACTCTTGCAACAATGATTAGGGCATCAAGATGACCTCAAACAAACATGGCACAATGGAATGAAATGAAGAGCATCTCGCAATGAACATTTTGATATAATATGCACGCAAAACGGAGCTACATACACAGAGATATGGCATGATGAACTAGGGACCAGAATGCAGTGTTTTCGGGACTTAGGGAAAAAAACAGGGTCAACCTCAAGATTTCAGATCTTGATCCGGGCGCGGTTCCTGAGGCGGCGCCGGCGACGAGGGAGGATGCAGGAGAGGGCGCCGGTGGCCGGGGTCGGGGCGGGGATGACTGGTCCGGCCGGATCCGGCGCGGCGGCGGTGGAGGGCGGCCGGGCGAGGTGGCGGCGAGG
>NC_041381.1:318712284-318719262 GCF_002162155.2 Triticum dicoccoides | reverse complement strand
CGGCGGGCCGGCGGCGGAGGAAGGGCGTAGGGCCACATGGCACTCCCTGGCTGGCTGGGCGCGGCGACGGGATTCGTCCGACGGCGGCCGGACGTGTCCGGTGGCGACGGGGATGATTTTTAGGGTTTGGGGGGAGAATTCATCCGCGAATTTCGGGGGGAGGGGCTAATATATAGGTAGAGGGAGCTAGGAGACTCCAAATGAGGAGCGGTTTTCGCCCACACGATCGTGATCGAACTACCGAGAGCATGGAGGGGGTTTGGATGGGTTATTGGGCCACTTTGGAGGGGTGTTGGGCTGCACACAAAAGAGGCTTTTGCGGATACCCGGTTAACCGTTGGAGTATCAAACGGACTCCGAATGGCACGAAACTTGACAGGCGGTCTACCGGTGGTGTACCAAGGCCGCTTGGCAAATCATGGACCATTCCGAGAATGTGTAACACCCGCTCACAATAGGAGAAAAAAAGGGGAACGCTGGAGGACATAGGAGTGCCGGATTGCAAAATGGACAATGGGGAAAATGCTCGGATGCATGAGACAAACACGTATGCAAAATGAGATGCACATGATGACATGGCAAAATGCAACAAGCAAGCAGCTGAACATGGCAAAGATGGCGAATAACTGGCAAACACCTGGCGCATCGAAACCGGGGCGTTACAACTCTCCTCCACTAACAAGAGATCTCGTCCCGAGATCTTAGGAACGAGACAGAAGGGAAAAGGGATGAGGTGAAACAAGAACTCAAGAGAAGAAGCAAGGAATAGAGAGCACTCGAGAAAAAGAGAGGAACGACGAGAATGACAAGAATCAAAAGCTCACGGAATGAGATAGACTATGAAACCACTCCGGTTAGAACGAGATAAGAAACGAATAAGACTGAAAGGATTTAGGCAGCACTCCGGCTGAGACATGGAGGAATAGAACATGAGCTTGAGAGGATGGAAAGATACTTGATGAGAGGAACAACACAAAACCTCCGGAAGAATTGAAAAAATGGAATGAGAAGAACGGGGATGGAGATGATAACTTCTACCACGAATGCATTTGAAAGCATCCTTGAAAGGAAAGATTGAATGTAGTTGTTGGAAATTCAACAACAAAAGAATTGCTTGTTGTGGACTTATAGATGACATCTCAAAATTATGAGGTGATCTCCGACCACAAGCGGAAAAGATTCAATAGCTGAGAAGAACGAAGAAATGCAAAACTCCACTTCAAAAGAATACAGAGAATTACTTACACTTCGAGACGCGAGAAGAAAAGATACTTGAATTCCTCCAACAAGAATCTTGATGAACTCTTGAAGAATGAATTAAATCATGATGAACCACCGTGAAGAACTTCGGTGACAAAAGGATGATGAGATAGAATGAAAGAAGAAAGAATGAGATGAGCCTTGCGGTGATTTAGATGGAGGTTCTGACGAAATGGTCGAGGAAATTTGAACTCCGGAAAAGAAAAGATGGAAACACTTGGAACTAGAATCTATTCATCAAGAACAAACTCCAAAGGAAGGGATTACTCACTTGGATGAAATAAGAATAAGATTTATTGTATGCTTATCCTTCATCAAATTAAATTGATGGCAAGCAATGGATTTTGCATATTACTTATTCTTTTTGAAAAGGATTAAGGGGGAATATAGCACAAAACTTTAGAAAGTCTTCATGACCCACCGGTAGGATTGAAAAGAACGAAAGAATTGATATGATGAGAACGGAAAAGGAATCTTCAACGAACCACCGTAAGAATTCGAAAATGATAGACGAAAGAGACTGAATCACCAGGAAGAATTAGAAAAATAAATATGCTTGATGGGATTTAGATACAAAAGAACAAAGAGATCATGAGCTGATTAAAGAACACTAGAATGAAGCACCGGGATAAATAGAGAACGATAACTGGAATGATGGCCTCCGGTGAAAAGAAACAGAAATCAACTCCGATATACTTTGGATGGATGAAAAGAACTTCTGACAAACGGGGTAATTTGCGTGGATAACATGAAGCTAGAACCACGAATAATCGAGAGAACGGACAAGGTTTAAGAGGAAAAACTCTTATTCGGTCTTCAAATGACGACGAGAAACACCACCAAAATTACTGAGATACTCCGGGAGAATGAAAACCGAAAAGGTTGAGCCAACAATGAAATGATTTGAAATCGATCTTGGAAAAGCATCTGATTGATGAAATTCATTCTTACGTCAAACTTCAAAAAGGATTTCAGAATAACTCCGGAGGAATTAGAAGAGTCAGGTAAGATCCTGGGAAAAGACCTGTGGGTTAGGGCCCACTAAAAATAAAAACACTATTGGAAAGGGATGTTGAACAGATAGATGATGCACCAAAACAATTGAATTATTTAAATGAGGTGACAACCTCGAATTAATTCGAACACAGGCGAATCTCATGAGATGTCTTGCACACTCCGGAAGGATAAACTGGCGAGAGGCGAACAAGCAAGGAGAACACTTGATCCAAGGAAAAGAATGTGATCAACCCGAAAAACTTGACTTGAGTCCACCAGAGAAGAAAAGAGATGAAGAATGTTCACCGAGATGAGAATTCACCGATTGAAATGATTTACAAAAGACTGAAGAGGTTCCACACGAATGAAATTGATGCTCGAAAGAGACTCAGGCTCCGGGAAGAAGAGGGTGAGAGGGCGGGAAAACAAAGGCAACTTGGAAGGGGAAAAACCGATGAATAACTTGAAGAGAAAACACCGGTTGAAATCATTGAAGAAAGAAAGCAAAGACTTCACACAAGTAGGATGGATACTCGATTACGGACTCCGATTCCGATAGAAAAGAGGTGGGCGGGCGAAAAAAAAAACAAGAACAACTTCGGATGGAGAAAACAACATCGATGAGGAAGAACTGAGGATAGATCTCCCAAAAGACAAAGAGGGTCGAATCAGCTTGACAAGAAATGCGCCGGACAAAAGAGGATGGACAACGAACGAAAACTAACCGCGTTAACCTAAAGAAAAAAATTTGTAGGGGAACAGGAGTAATTCAAAACACCTACATCAAGATTCCTCACCAGAGCGACGAAGAGGCTGAGGAGTAAAAAGAATTCCTATTCTCCGTTATAACTAGACTCCGAAAAAGTTTTCTTCTAGACTCAACGACGGCCAAACTACACGATCAATCAAGGGAGGCTCCTAGGGTCGGTCGAGGCTCTGATACCAACTTGTCACGCCCAAGATGCGACCCTATCCTAAAGGAACTCGAAGGTCCCACCAAGGATAGAAGCGCATCTTGAAGATGCTTTTGCAAGGTGGATATCATTACATCAACATTACATAATAGATGGGGATACATACAAAAGGCATACCATGCCACACGAATACAACATCATCTTACATAAGAGCACCATCCGACTACGGATGAAACACAAACAGAAACTCAAATGACATCCACCCTGCTAGCCCAGGCTGACGACCTGGAACCTATCCCCTGATCGAAGAAGAAGCAGAAGAAGAACTCCAAACAAGCAAACATCACTCCCGCGTCATGATCATCGCATAACATGTACCTGCAACTGTTGTTGTAGTAATCTGTGAGCCACAAGGACTCAGCAATCCCATTACCATGGGTATCAAGACTAGCAAAGCTTAATGGGTAAGGAAGGGGTAAAGTGGTGAGGTTGCAGCAGCGACTAAGCATGATATGGTGGCTAACATAAGCAAAAGAGAGCGAGAAGAGAGCGAACGGAACGGTCGTCAACTAGTAATGATCAAGAAGTGATCCTGAGCTCCTACTTACGTCAATCATAACACAGAAACCGTGTTCACTTCCCGGACTCCGCCGAAAAGAGACCATCACGGCTACACACGCGGTTGATGCGTTTTAATTCGGATCTGGTGTCAAGTTATCTACAACCAGATATTAAGAAATTCCCATCTGCCAGATAACCGCGGGCACGGCTCTCGAAAGTTTATAACCCTGCAGGGGTGTCCCAAATTAGCCCATGATAAGCTCTCGCGATCAACGAAGGATATTCCTTCTCCCAGGAAGACCCGATCAGTCTCGGAATCCCGGTTTACAAGACATTTCGACAATGGTAAAACAAGACCAGCAAAGCCACCCGATGTGCCGACAATCCCGATAGGAGCTGCACATATCTCGTTCTCAGGGCAACACCGGATGAGACATCCTACGAGTAAAACCAGACCTCGAGTTTCCCCGAGGGGGGCCCGCAGTCTACTCAGTTCGGACCAGCACTTAGAGAAGCACTGGCCCGGGGGGGCTAAAATAAAGATGACCCTTGGGTTAATTACTCCCAAGGGAAAAGTAGGTGGTGGTGAGGCAAATGGTAAAACCAAGGTTGGGCCTTGCTGGAGGAGTTTTATTCAAGGTGAACTGTCAAGGGGGTCCCATAAATCACCCAACCGCGTTAGGGACGCAAAATCTGAGAACATCAAACCAATATGACGGAAACTATGGCGGCAAGAGTGGATCAAAACACCAGGCATAAGGCCGAGCCTTCCACCCTTTACCAAATATATAGATGCATTAATAATATAAGAGATATTGTGATATCCCAACATAATCCTGTCCACCATGGAGCAATCTTCAACTTCACCTACAACTAGCAACGCTATAAGAGAGGCTGAGCAAAAGCGGTAACATAGCCAAACAACGGTTTGCTAGGAAGGGTGACAAAGGTTAGAGGCTGACATGGCAAATTGGGAGGCTTGAAGAGCAAATGATAGGTAGCACAGCAAAGCGATAGAACGAAGCAACTAGCATAGCAATGATAGTAGTGAGATCCAGGGTAGCGGTCATCTTGCCTGAAATCCCGCAAGGAAGAAGAACGAGTTCATGAAGAAGATGAAGCCACGAAGACGAACCAAGCGTAGACGAACGAATCCTCACGATCGCAACGAAACGGGAACTATCGAGAAGAAGCACACAACATGGTAAACACACCACACATGGACATGACATGATGCTCAACCAATAATGATGCATGACAAAGCTAGATGAGGCTACTCATGGCAAGAGATGATGCAAACAAGAACAAACATCAAAGCAAGGTTAAATGAGGCCGGAAACAACATATAACAATTCCGGTAAGTCCTCATATACAAGTTTCAAAGTTGGTCCAGAACTGAATAAACCTTATGTTCAAGTCGTTAAACAGCAAGTTAAGATGCACCAAGATGATCTACACTAAATTCTAGTCAAGTTACATATAAAGTTCAATTAGTTCGGAGCTACGGCCTAGAAGATATGAGCAAAACAAGTTAAACATGGCATTAATGCAAAATGCATGCAAACATCAAGCAAACACTCTCAAAACATGGACGCAACATGATAATATGAAACTACATGCAAAATCAAGCAAGTTTCATATAGAGCACACTCAAAACGGAGCAACGGTTCAACGCATACACTCTATACAAGTTTAAAGGACAAGCTATCCAAAACAGCAACTAGGCATCTAGCAAGCATCAAAACAATAAGCTATAGCACCCCAACATGATAAAAAAAGGCATGGGCATGAAGTACAGGTAAAGCATGACAAAACATGAACACTGAGCTAACTCCATAAAGCACTATAACATGCTCAAAAATAGATGGCAAGATTGCAAATAATAACAGTTTCAGACTTAGCAGGAATAACATCAGGTTGCAATGTTTAGAGCTACCAAACAACATGCTACAGGAAGCTACCATGGAAAATCAAGGAATGGCATGCTAGTACTAAAGACAAATAACAAAACTCCCTTACTTAACTAATTCCAAAGATCAACAGAAAATATGGTAGCATCCATGCAAACATGGCAAATGATATGCCAGATCCATACATGGCAGAAACAACAATAAGTAGGCACGTTGGTCAGCTTGTACCACTCACCACAGAGAAATACATGGCAAGGTGACCAACAGTAAGAAGACATGTTTATGAAGCTAAGCATGGCAATATCAAGTTCATAGGGTGCATGGATCACTAGCAACAATCATGGCAACATTGAACTTAATGTTAACAGGCTAACAGCAACATTATTTAGCAATTTGAGAGCAAGATTACAACAAGCTACAGCAGACTATAAATGCAACCAATGACATGGATGGATAGAGCATGACATGTATAACAAAACATCCTTAGTGAACATCTCCAGATTATGCATAGAAGGACTTGTAGCAGCAGGTTTAAATAGCATCATAATATACAGAATCAGTCTAGCAAAACAGCAACAGCAAGTACCCTACTTAACAAGCTTGACGCACTCACTACAAGACTCACAAAAATACATGGATGGCACCACTGTAAATATGGCATGATTTAGCACAAAACACATGTAGAGCTCATGCTCATAAGATGCACACACAAAATGCAACGAAAGAGACAATACAGCAAGTTATAACAGTTTCAGCAGGTTAACATCATGTAGCACTCTTGCAACAATGATTAGGGCATCAAGATGACCTCAAACAAACATGGCACAATGGAATGAAATGAAGAGCATCTCGTAGTGAACATTTTGATATAATATGCATGCAAAACGGAGATATATACATGGAGATATGGCATGATGAACTAGGGACCAGAATGCAGTGTTTTCGGGACGGGG
The DNA here is from genome assembly GCF_002162155.2 of Triticum dicoccoides. NCBI lineage: Eukaryota > Viridiplantae > Streptophyta > Magnoliopsida > Poales > Poaceae > Triticum > Triticum dicoccoides. Next base: position 318,712,668 of record NC_041381.1, on the reverse strand, counting down.
AAAAAACAGGGTCAAAATCAAGATTTCATATCTGGATCCAGGCGCAGTTCCCGAGGCGGTGCCGCACTCGCCAGAGCTGGGCGGCGCCGGCGACGAGGGAGGATGCCGGAGAGGGCGCCGGTGGCCGGGGTCGGGGCGGGGACGACTGGTCCGGCCGGATCCGGCGCGGCGGCGGTGGAGGGCGGCCGGGCGAGGTGGCGGCGAGGCGCGGGTCGGCGAGGTCGGCACACGGCGGCGGCCGACGGGATGAGGCGGCGGGGCGGTGCATGGGCGCCGGAGGGCGGCGCCGGCCGGGGACGGCGGGGTCGCAGCGGGAGGTCGCCGGCGGGAGCGGACGGGGCGGAGCACGGGCGGCTCCGGCGAGCACCACGCGGCAGCGGGGAC
>NC_041381.1:318676757-318711929 GCF_002162155.2 Triticum dicoccoides | reverse complement strand
CCCGCGATGGGCCGCGGCGGGCTGGCGGCGGAGGAAGGGCGCGGGGCCACGTGGCACTCCCTGGCTGGCTGGGCGCGGCGGCGGGATTCGTCCGGCGGCGGCCGGACGTGTCCGGTGGCGACGGGGATGATTTTTAGGGTTTGGGGGAGAATTCATCCGCGAATTTCGGGGGGGGAGGGGCTAATATATAGGTAGAGGGAGCTAGGAGACTCCAAATGAGGAGCGGTTTTCGCCCACACGATCGTGATCAAACGACCGAGAGCATGGAGGAGGTTTGGATGGGTTATTGGGCCACTTTGATGGGGTGTTGGGCTGCACACAAAAGAGGCTTTTGCGGATACCCGGTTAACCGTTGGAGTATCAAACGGACTCCGAATGGCACGAAACCTGACAGGCGGTCTACCGGTGGTGTACCAAGGCCGCTTGGCAAATCACGGACCATTCCGAGAATGTTTAACACCCGCTCACAACAGGAGAAAAAAAGGGGAACGCCGGAGGACATAGGAGTGTCGGATTGCAAAACGGACAACGGGGAAAATGCTCGGATGCATGAGACGAACACGTATGCAAAATGAGATGCACATGATGACATGGCAAAATGCAACAAGCAAGCAGCTGAACATGGCAAAGACGGCGAATAACTAGCGAACACCTGGCGCATCGAAACCAGGGCGTTACAGTGAAGTTTCAGGTCATTTCGAGAACTTTTATTTCTGCACAAAAATAACACCATGGCAGTTCTGCTGAAAACAACGTCAGTCCGGGTTAGTTCCATTCAAATCATGCAATTTAGAGTCCAAAAAAGGGCAAAAGTGTTTGGAAAAGTAGATACGTTGGAGACGTATCAACAACTTCTTACAATCAGGCCCCACTTGTCAGAAAGCGATCAAAGGGGCCAAATCACCCGATTAGTGCTTTTTGCAACGACTTAAGTGATTTTGTGGTGTTTTCTTGCAATGGATTAACGAGTTGGTGGTTTTCTACAAACCTAGCCACAAATGTGGTGGTTTCTTACAATTAACTCGGGTAAATGATAAAAACAAATTTTTTGATGATGAATGCTACCTAGCATGTTTATCATGTAATCTCTTCTACGACATAAATATTGAGAAGGGATGAAGTAATAATATCAACATAATAATATCCATGAATATAAGAACATAATCATTATTATTTCAAAATATACGATGTTCAATGAATGTTATCCCTGCTCATTTTATCGTATTAGCATGACATGACTCCGCCTTCACCGCGTAAATAAAAATCATGAGCACCCTGGTGTCAAACCAGACAATTGGATCATACTTTTTAACGCGCTTCAGCATTTTCAACTCCACTCAATACATGAGCGTGAGACATGGATATAGCACTATGGGTGGAATAGAATGTGGTGGTAGAGATCAATATGGGAAGTCAAAAAGGAAGAAAGTCTCGCATCAACTCGACAGATCAACAGGAAATGGAGAGGCCCATCAATCAATATCAATGCGAGGAGTAGGGATTGCCATGCAACGGATGCATTAAGAGCTATAAGTGTATGAAAGCTCAACTAAAACTAAGTGGGTGTTCATCCAACTTGCTTGCTCATGAAGACCTCGGGCATTTGAGGAAGCCCATCACTGGAATATACAAGCCAAGTTCTATAACGAAAAATTCCCACTAGTATATGAAAGTGATAACTCAGGAGACTCTCTATATGAAGAACATGGTCCTACTTTGAATCACAAGTGTGGTAAAAGGATAGTAATATTGCCCCTTCTCTCGTTTCCTCTCATTTTTTTGTTGGGATCTTTTGGCCTATTTTTTTGTCAAGTCTGAAGACTCATCCCGACTTGTGGGGGATTCATTGTCTCCATCATCCTTTTCCTCACTGGAATGCTCTAATAATGATGATCATCACACTTTTATTTACTTACAACTCGATAAAATGAAACAATATGACTCTATATGAATGCCTCTGGCAGTGTACCGGGATGTGCAATTATGTAGCGTAACATGTATAACAATGATGAATGGTTGCATTGCCACAAATATCATGTAAACTCTATATGACCATGCAAAGCAATATGATGATGAACACACATGTCATGTGACAGAACAGTGGAAGTTGCATGGCAATATATTTCAGAATGGCTATGGAAATGCTATGATAGGTAGGTATGGTGGCTGTTTTGAGGAAGATATAAGGAGGCTTATGTGTGATAGACTGTATCATATCACGGGGTTTGGATGCACCGGCGAAGTTTGCACCAACTCTCAAGGTGAGAAAGAGCAATAAATGGTACCGAAGAGGCTAGTAATATGTGGAAGGATGAGAGTGTGTATAATACATGGACTCACATTAGTCATAAAGAACTCATATACTTATTGTGAAAGTTTATTAGTCTTCAAAGCAAAGTACTACTCGCATGCCCCTAGGAAGGAGGTTGGTAGGAGTTAACCATCGCACACCCCCGATTATGACAATACTCAAGGATTTCGATCAGACATAAAAATGCTCAAACCTCCCCACCATGCCATGACCATCACTTAGATAAGAAGTTAATAACAAGCTTTAATATTGATATTTCTACGAACCAATTTCATATTAAACATCAATATAATTAAACCATACACTTCATATTTAGTGATCTACATGAAAGTTTTTATTATATCCCCCTTGAATACCTATCATTTTCTGGCTAGTCTTATAACATGTGCTTGTTACCACTTACTATTTAAAAGACTCTTAAATCTCATGAGATTGCAATCGTTTATATAAAATAAAACCACTGTCGTGCTCTAACAAGTATAAGTGAAGCACAAGAGCAACTGCCTAGCTCAAAAGATATAAGTGAAGCTCGTAGTGTATTATAACAAATCATGATAAATGTGTGTCCCTCTCAAAAGGTGTGTCTAGAAAACAACGATTGTGTTAAGCTAAAAAGCAAACAAAGAAAAACTATGGTATAATACACTCCAAGCAAAACTCATATCATGTGATGAATAAAAATATAGCTCCAAGTAATATACCAATGGATTGTAGGCGAAAGAGGGGATGCCATCCGGGGCATCCCCAAGCTTAGACGGTTGGGTCTTCCTTGATTATTATCTTGGGGTGCCTTAGGAATCCCCAAGCTCAGGGTCTTGCCGCTTCTTATTCCTTCATCCATCATGATCTCACCCAAAACTTGAAAACATTAGCACACGAAACTTAACAGAAACCTTGTTAGATCCGTTTGTATAATAGACAAACCATAAACTTTAGGTACTGTTGTAAACTCATTCACAATTATTCCTGCATAATACCTATTGTATTCTAACTTCTCCATGACTTATACCCCCCGATATAATCTGTAGCATCATTAAAACAATCACACTATGCAATAAAAAACATAATCTATCTAAAACAGAACAGACTGTAATGATCTGAGTAAAGGTCTCACTTCTGTAACTCCAAATCTGAAAACTTAGGACAACATGGGCAATTTTTATATAGACCATGTGTAAAAAATTCAGATCAAAAGCACATTCCAGTGACTTCTAGTAATTCCTGGACTAAGAACAAAAGTTCCTATTTTTTCACATAATCAAGTCAACTATCATCCAAATCATCCCAAAGGCTTTACTTGGCACAAACAATAATTAAAAGATAAAAACACAATAATTATAGTACAAAATCATGTCATCACACCAAAATTAAAAGAAAAGCAAAAAATTCTAAGATAACTATTAGGTTGCCTCCCAACAACTGCTATTGTTTTACGCCCCTAGCTAGGCGTAATGCATTGTTTCAAGTATTGCCTTCCTTCGTCTCTAAATCCTTTTGAATCAAATCTTCAAAAACCTTTCTCATCATTGTCCACTCTCATGTTCTACTTTTCTAGTGGGGGAACTTAAATAGTTGAAGGGACTTTGTTTGGTAATTTTAAAGTTCATTACTTCAAACTTCTAATCATCACTATAGAGATACTCGTATAAACATGGATTTCATCATCAATTGGATCTCCAGCAGTATTTTCAAACCATTCTTCACTAAATCCCTCATCAGTTCCCTTAGTGATCCATTCAAATTTATCACAAGTGTTGTGGTACAATATTTTGATTAGTTCTGCATCAAGAACTTTCTTCCTAATATTTTCACCATAAGCAAAATAATCATTAGATTCCAACCTATGCATGATGTCTTTATCATGAAGGATTTCTTCTATTGAAGGATGCTAAAAATCTATTTTATAGAAGGCAAAGATATCCCTAGCTTCTCGGATTATATAACCAAATTCATGCATAAGGCTGATAGTAGCAATCTTTTTAGCCTTTGGATTATGTATATTGGGAAGTTCAAAGAACATCTTCTGTAAGACAGGATGAATATGCAAGAATTTTCTTTCTAATTTAACCACAAGCGTAGAAATAGCATCCACATAATAATTTGTTTTATCAAGAATATATATCCTTTAATTGGTGGTATGACTCCCGTGTAATTAAACAATTCTTGAATAATATTCTTCTAATATTCCTGCTACCCACATGAGAAGTTTTAGTTTTAAAAACCGTGGGAGTTTCATTATGAGGAACTTCACTCTCATGCGTATCATTGTTAAGATCAAATAATTTAGGTTTTTCCTCAAGAGAATCACTAGTACTATCTTTGCTAGCACTTTCAACAATAACTTTCTCAAACTTACAAATCATAACAATACCAAGCAAAACAAGCAAACAAACGAAACAAAATATTTTGTGTTTTCTGTTTTTTAAAGAAGTGGAGGGGGATGAAAAGGAGAGGAAAATAAAAAGGCAAATAAAAATCAGAGCAAGCAATTAATAATTTGTGTGAAGGAACCTGTAGGTATTTGATGATGTCTCCCAGGCAGCGGTGCCAAAAATTCTTTCTACTACTTGTGAGCTGTGTTGGGATTTTCCCCGAAGAGAAGGGTGAAGCAATATAGTAGTGGTCGATGTTTCCCTTAGTGAGAACCAAGGTTATCGAACCAATAGGAGAACCAAGCAAATCCAACTAAGCAGTACCTACACAAACAAGAGCAAATACTTGCACCCAATGCGGGCAAGAGGGTTGTCAATCCCCTTGAACTCATTACTTTCAAGGATTAAATCTGATAATGATAGATATATAAATTGGAAAATAAAATAAAAAAAGTAAAATTATAGCAAGGTATTTTTGTTTTAGTAATATGGTTAAAGTAGACCCAGGGGCCATAGTTTTCACTAGAGGCTTCTCTCTCGAAACATAGCATACGGTGGGTAGACAAATTACTGTTGGGCAATTGATAGAAAAGCGCATAGTTATGACGTTATTCATGGCAATGATCATGTATATAGGCATCACGTCCGTGATAAATAGACCAAATCCTACCTCCATATACTACTATTACTCCACCAATCGACCGACTCATGCCTGCATCTATGGTATTAAGTTCATGACAACCAGATAACGCTTTAAGCAAGATGACATGATGTAGATAGAATAAAACCAAGCAATATGGTTAAACCCCGTCGTTTTACCCTTAATGGCAACAGTACAAATACATACCTCGCTACCCCTACTGTCACTGGTGAAAGGATCGAGACTGACCTAGAGGGGGGTGAATAGGTACAATTACAAATTTTAATTATTACTTAGCAGTTTTAGGCAATAATGCGGAATATGAAAGGGAGCCTAACAATTGCAAGTATGATGCTAAGAGCCAAGCAAGGTAAACGAGTAACACAACTATGTGAGTAAGCAAGCACAATATGATATAAGTAAGGACTAAGGGACAAGTAACCACAAGTAGAGAGTTAGTGTTAGGAATAACCGCAACTCCGGGAGACGAGGATGTATGTCGATGTTCACTTCCTTGGAGGGAAGCTACGACACCGTTAGAGAGGTGGATGTTTCCACGAAGGCACACCAACGCAACAAAGGTTCATCCTATTCTCCCTTTGAGACAACACCACGAAGGCGTTTCTCAACCACTAGTGGTAGACCTTGGGGTGATCTCCAAACCCTCACAAACTTTCTGGGGGTAATCACAATGATTGATTCCTCTCCGAATGACTCCTACCGCCTAGGAGTCTCCAACCTCCAAGAGTAACAAGAACGATGGGAAATGCTCAATAACTTGCTCAAATCATGAATTCCTTTGGTGAGAAGAAGGGGAAGGAGTGGATCTATCACTTGATTGGAGAACTTCTCTCAAATGTTCCCAAATCCCTTGGGGATCTAGGATTTGGTGTAGGGGATCAAGAGAGGGAATGAAATGTGTTCTTGGAAAGCTCAAAGTGAATGGACAACCTTATCCCGTGGAGGGAGGAGGCTATATATAGTAGTAGTGTAAAAATGACCGTTGAACCATATAATGTACTGGAGTTGTCGGACGTCCGGATAATATCGGACGTCCGGTGGCACAGATTGGACTGGACGTCTGACCAGGCGGCCGATCGTCCGAACGCTGGGAATCCATCAGGGCACAAAGTAGTACGAGACACATAGCCACCGGATGTCCGGAATGTGCCGGCCGTCTGGTGAGGACCAGAAATCCGTTAATAAGTGTTCCATTGAGGTTGTACCAGATTTCCGGAGAGAAACGGATGTCCGGTGACCGGTCGTCCAGATAGGACCAGATTTCGGCTATATCCTTTCTGTGAAGATGTATCGGACATCCGGAGAGAGCCAGATGCCCGGTCGGCTGTGAGGGGTCGGACGTCCGTAGAATTTTGGACGTCCGGTGATAACATAGCACACTAGCTCAGGATCACAATAGACTTTGTGCACAAGGTAGTGGAAGAACTAGAGATGAAATAGAGATGTTGTGAGAGGATACTTTGTGGGTTTTGAGCAAGTCTTTTGCGAAAACCGATGAACCCCTCTTAATAGTGCGGGATCCCTATACTCAAGAACAAACCAAAAAATAGCCAAAGCTATTGTCTTGTATCTCTGCTCTTGAGTGATATATATTTGTCCGTAGTCATGATCCACACACGGCCCTTGAGACTTAATCCTGAGATATACTTGATAAACATGATTAGTCCCCTATATGCATGTTGTCATCAACATAAAAATAAGATTAAGAGCATGATTGCACTTTCAACTAAGTGCGGACACCACAATATTGAACCGATTACAAAGCACCTCTTCCACTATAGATAGTCAATCTAGTTGGCCAAACCAAACGGATAGATCAAAGAGAAATACAAAGCTATAATAATATAAGCATGCATAATAGAGTTCAGAAAAGACTCAATTACTTCTAATGAATAATCTAATCATAAACCCACAATTCATCGGGTCCCAACAAGCACACTGCAAAAGAAGATTACATCGAATAGATCTCCATAAAGATCATTGAAAACATTGTATTGAAGATATGGATCCGTAGGTCTGTGGTGAACTACTCACACATCATCAGAAGGGCAACAAGGTTGACGTAGAAACCCTCTGTGATCTATTCCCCCTTTGAAAGAGTACCGAAAAGGCCTCCAGACAAGATCACGAAAGAACAGAATCTTGCCACAGCGAAAAACTTCTTTTGGTGGCTCTCTGGGGGTTTCCCAATATTTTTGAATTTATGGAGGTGAAATTAGGCTAGACGGAGCCACGTGGGGCCCACAAGGCATCAGGGCGTGCCCTGTTGCCTTGCCATCTCTTCTTGCTTGGTCTCCTCCTGAAGCTTTAGGGTCTCTATTGCCCCCAAAAAATTGACAAAAAAAATTGTAGCATTTGAAATCCGCTTGGTACAGATTTTCTGGAAAAGCAAAAACAAGCAGAAAACAACAACTAGCACTAGGCACTGAGTTAATAGGTTAGTCCCTCAAAATGATATAAAATTGTATAAAAAGTATTCAAGATTGATAGTATAATAGCATGAAACAATAAGAAATTATAGATAAGTTAGAGACGTATCAGTGGTATAATGAAAACTTGCATGAAACTTGTAGATCAATTGAACTAAATAATCGGGTTCCTTGCAAGGCTTTTAAGATAGTGAGTGAGTAGTTATTCTTGTTTAGCCTTGAGGACTTGTGTGAAGTAGTGGAAAGATGCCATACGGTCATAGATGTTAATACTTGTGGTCGTTTAAGTCAAACTCATTATGAAGGGTCTAAGTTGAAGAACATTGTAAGTAACCACCATGTAGAATGGGCCAGGAAGCCTAGAAGACCTCGCTTCGTCAAACTGACCCCTTGGAGTGACCGGTCTTGTGGTTGCCCGGTGTAGACTGTGAAGTATTAGTGAGATGTTTTGATTTATAGTTGGGGTCTCTATAGTACTTCCACCTATCCATATTTTGCTAGCCTCTTCAGTACCGTGCATTGCCTACTCGTACATCGAGACATATGGTGCAAACTACGCTAGTATGTCCAACCTCGTGGATGATATACTCTCTGACACATAAGCCTCATCATATGTTCCTCCAAATAACCACCATAGCTATCTATTATGGCATTTTAGTAGCCATTCCAAGATATATTGCCATGCAACTTCTAGAGTTACTATTCATTACATGACTTGAGCATTCATTGTCATTTTGATTTGCATGATCATATAGAGCTAACATGATATTTGTGGCAAAGCCACCGTTTATCATTATTAATACATGTTACGCTAAATCATTGGACATCCTGGCACTACAAAAAAAATACACTTCCATGATGATACGTGTTTGTCACAGTATGTCGCATTTTTTGTCATGCATGTACATCCATGACGATTTTATGACAGAATCAAGATAGTCATACATGTGCTGTCGTAGAAGTGTTCCATGACATTACCAAAATCATCATCACGGAAGTGTCCACTTCCGTGAAGATAAATCGTGCGTCACAGAAGTGCTTTCGTCAAGGGTGACCGACACATGGCATCCACCGTAATGGAACGCCGTTAAGCTATCGGGTCCAGTTTTGGATCCGATAACCCGTTAACAGCCCCGACCAATGGGGATTTTCCACGTGTAAAATCATCATTGGCTGGAGGAAACATGTGTCGGCTCACCGTTGGGACAGATGTCATCCACTCATTGGACCCAAGGCGCCTATGATACGTCGACACATGGCACGGCCTAACAGAGGCCCATTCCTGTGAAAAGGCCGGCCCATTTGACTTGGTCAAAAGGTGGTGGGTCGGCCCACGGAAAGCCTGTTAACGGCCTGTTCGCATATAGCCCATTTACAGCCCGCTAACCCAGGGCCCGTTATGACCTCTCTGAATTAGGCCCAGTAGCGTCATCTGGGCCGTCCAATATGATTCCAGCCCGTTAACTTCCGACCCATGTATGGCCCATGACTTCTTTCGGCCCATATGAGGCCCTTTGTAACTCTTGGCCCATTAATGACCCGTGGTGAAACTGACCCATAATGAACAGTGTATCACTTTATACCCATTAATGACCCATTATTCCACTGGGCCGTTTCCACAAGTTATCTTTCGGCCTTTCTCAGGGCCCATTTATTCTCGGGCTCATTTCGAGCATTCGCTTACTTACAACCTGTTACTGTCATTTTCTACCTGTGGGCCAAATTCAGCCCGTCGTTACAGTCGGCCCATTTGTGGACCGTTAATACGTTGGGTCGTTTTCATGTAAAAAACCCGTTGGGGTGTTTTCATAGAGTTATCAAATACGGCCTATTAACAGCCCGTTATGGTCCACGAATAGTATGACCCATGATTGAAGAAATGATGATACCCCCCGTAGAAGGCCCATGGATCCTACAGCCCGTATAAGGCCCATGGATCGTACGGTCGGTGGCCCATGGATCGTACGGCCTGTAGAAGGCCCATGGACCCTACGACCCGTAGAAGGCCCATGGATCCTACGGCCCGTATAGAAGGCCAATGGATCCTACGGCCCGTAGAAGGCCCATGGATCAGACGGCCCGCGGGAGGCCCATGGTTACAACAGTCTGTGTGTTGCCATGATTATTTTGGCTAGTTACCAAAAATAGGCTATTGTGGCCACTAGAAAAACACAGAAAAAGAACTGTAGTGACTACAAGCAAACAACTAAACAAGACAATAAGGAAATAAATAAGCAAGCAATTAATGCTAGCCTATTATCGCTATTACACATATTACATCCACTGGGCATCAAAGTTCGCCACCAGTGCAAATATAGGTAACAAAGCAGCATATTACATACACTGGCCGTCAAAATTGGCCACCAGTGCAAATAAACGCGACAGCAAAACAAGAGCATAACTGAAACAACTTCAGAAGAGCTCAAGAAACGTTATCCTGGGTATCCACCATGCTGGCAATAAGCTTAGCAAGCTTATTAGCTTTGTCCTGTTTGGCGCTAAAATCCTCCAATGCTTGTTGTTTCACCAGAAAGTATGCATCTGAATGCTCCAGGGACTTCCGCAGTCCTTCCACTTCTTGTCGCGGCACAGCTGATCGATGTCTTTCAGCTTGTAGTTGAGACTCAAGAAACCGAACTGATTCAGGCAGTGAGTTTGAATAGCTTGTGCAAGTGGTAGTGGCCAGTAACTCGAACACTAAACCAAGACATGACTTTGGGGTTGTCTCACTGTCTTCAAGATAGTCTTCCTTAGCTGTTTTATCAACTTTGTTGGAGACCAACAAGGATGTGTCACTATCCTGAACCTTATATGCATTACCTCCTTTACCATTGCTTAATAAGGCACTCTTCCCCAATATTCTGTCAGCATTCTAAAATAAGAAACAAGAAGACACATAACAGGTTTAGCATGTACTAGTATATGAAACTCATTTCGGTGAACCAGTTCATTAGTAAGGTGGACAGGATTAAACTACCAAGTCTTCTATTGCCAAGTACTAGTACATAATAAAAGCATCAAACAAACATATATCTTTGTCCTTTGGTCACTGCATTGTCTTGCCAAATCAAAATAGAGACACGGTTCAAATCATATCAGTTCAAGACAAAGCAGCAGTCAAAGAATACAAAGCGTGGGAAACTACACAGCACAACAAGATTTCAGATGGGTACCACGGGTCTACATGTACAACAACACTATTGGCTCTATTGTGATGCTAGTAATGTGCATGATCTGAGAAGTCAACTGTATACACAATTGAAATTGAAATCACAGAGCTATTGATAAGAGCAAACCAGTTAAAGAAACATGCCTGAACATACCTGATGTTCCATTGGAGTTTCAATTGGATCCTTCAATTTAAAAATAAGTTTGTATGAGTACATACAGTGATACAAGAGCAAAGCAGTATGCATGATAGCAACCATAGTTAAAAAAGGCGCGCCTAAGCGAGCGCTTAAGCGCGCCTAGGCTCTAGGCGTTGGCAAAACGCATTGCACATAACTACGCTTAATCAGTCATAACTGCGCATAAGCATGCGCTTTGGTTAGTAAAGTGCAAGGCGGCGGCAAAACGCACAATTAACGCCTAGCTCTTTTTTGAACTATGATAGCAATGGAATCTTAAATGAGAACAGTTGTTCTTCAGGTTTAGGCACTTGTTCTACATGAACAGAGTACAGTAAGACGCAAGAATATAGTACTTAAAAATAGAAAATGAGCTCATAGACCTTACCGCATTCTTGGTTCGGGACTAGTACAGAACAAGGCGTTCCCAGTCATCGTCCAGTAAATGTGTCTCAGGAGAACGTAAGGGAATTTGATGAGTTTCTTTGCTAGTGAAGTACGTTTTCTTCAGGTAATTCTGATACTGCCACCAAGCATTATTGAAGATAGCAGAGGTATTAGCACAGGTTACCTCATCCTGAGTTTCCAAATCAGTCCTTCTCTATAGAGAAAAATGGGAAAATTTGCTGTATTATAACCATCATGGAGGTAGGATGTATGGGACAAAGCAAAGTAATTGCCATGAATAACATTACTTACACATAACTCCTGGACAAACACCTGCAACTGGCATTTTCCTTCATCTTCAGTATAATATTTCCAAGATGGGAAGATACGCACATACGATCTAACAACATCAAATGCGATAGATGCTAAACTATGACTAGATGGTTGTGCTTCCTCCACAGGAATAGGCGTACTAACTGGTGGAGTTGGGGTTCGCCGTGGTAGTACTGGCCCTTTCGGCACTGGAGCTGCCTTACTAACTGCTCTTATTTGGGAGCTCTGTGGTGGAGATGGTGATGTGTCAACATGAATTGTGTTACTATCTGCTGGGGTTGGGGTTAGATTGGGTGAAGCTGGTTCTCTGTCCATCGCAGTAGGGGTACAATCTGCGAGAGTTTGGGTTATGTGTGGTAGGGCTGGTTCTTGTGAATGTACAACCGGGGTGCTATCTCCACCAAGAGGTAGCACTGTTTTATTTGAAGACCGTGTTTTTAGTCCGCTAGATACTGGCATCACCTGCTCAAATTCAAATGGCTGATAAACAGGAAACATAGTTGAATGTACAGACATTGTATGAGAGACAGATGCAATAGATAGTGTGGAAAAGGAGGGCACGAAATAGTTGACATGTATATTGTTTAACTAAAATGGATAGCATGACATCATTTCACATATATGATGTCTATCTAAACTGGATAGCATAGCATAACATAATTCAAAGATATGATGAATAACTAAACAGGATCGCATGGCATAATTCACCTACATGTTATCTAAGTAATCAGGATCGCATCTTTAATTCACATATGTGATTTATATGCTAAACCGAGGGCATTCGATATGATGTCTGAACTAAGAACATGGTGTTGAATATTGTGTATATGATGTCTAAACTATGCAATGCAAGACACCATATGCATGATATGAGCAGTATAACCGTGCCAAGTTTGAGCATACACCTCGGTGGGGGAATAGGACTGGTCATCTATCTCTGAATCCATCTCTGAGGAGCTATCGAGACCCAACAAGAGATCTGCTTCGACAGGTAGCACTGTCTGCTCTGAAGGCCTTGTTTTCACTCCAGATTTTTCCAACTCCCACCCAAATGGCTGATTCACAGGAAGAGTAGTTTAATGTACAAACATTGTTGACAAATGGAAATGTAATGAAGAAAAGGATGGGCAAGATATCATTTAAATATATGATGTCTGGTTAAACAGGATGGCATTGCACATTTCACATATATTATGGCTGGCTAAAAGACATGAGACGACATAATTCCCATATATGATATAGAAACTAAACAGGTGGCATTATAGAACATGTCTAAACTAAGCAGATGACATATATGATGTCAAAAGTAGGCACTGCAAGGCAACCAATGCATGATATGACTAACATCATCATGCCAAGGTAGAGCAAACACCTTGGGGGTAAATAGGAGTGGTCAGCGGCGTCTGAATCCGCCTCAGAATAGATATCTTCCTCTGGATTACAATCTGGAGAGGGGTGAGGAGGGTTTTCCATTGAACCCACCATGGAGCAATGTCTGCACGACATTGTATTGCCACACAAAACTCTTCTCTTTTTCACTACATGTTCAGCATGACTGTGTACAATATCTGACATGCATACGAAAAATATATGGTGAGATTATGTAAGGACAGCATGCAGAAATTTAGAGTGATGGTAACAACCAGTGGATGGATCCAAAAATAGTTATAGTAGGTTGATAATTGCTTTATGTAGGACCTTGAGAAGAGGTGTCTACAGGGGGGGGTACACACTTAGTACCAAAGTTGCAGTTTTTAAGTTTCTTTAAGTTTAAGTGGAGTTTAGGCACAAGTTTAACATTCACAATACATATCAAGCAAGCATGCAAGAAGTATATGAGCAGCGGAAAGTAAAGCATGCAACTTGCAAGAATGTGAAGGGAAGGGTCTTGGAGGATTCAAACTCAATTGGAGACACGGATGTTTTTGGCGTGGTTCCGATAGGTGGTGCTATCGTACATCCACGTTGATGGAGACTTCAACCCACGAAGGGTAATGGTTGAGCGAGTCCACGGAGGGCTCCACCCACGAAGGGTCCACAAAGAAGCAACCTTGTCCATCCCACCATGGCCATCGCCCACGAAGGACTTGCCTCACTAGCGGTAGATCTTCATGAAGTAGGCGATCTCCTTGCCCTTAGAACTCCTTGGTTCAACTCCACAATCTTGTCGGAGGCTCCCAAGTGACACCTAGCCAATCTAGGAGACACCACTCTCCAAGAAGTAACAAATGGTGCGTTGATGATGAACTTCTTGCTCTTGTGCTTCAAATGATAGTCTCCCCAACACTCAACTCTCTCTCATAGGATTTGGATATGGTGGAAAGAAGATTTGAGTGGAAAGCAACTTGGGGAAGGCTAGAGATCAAGATTCATATGGTAGGAATGGAATATCTTGGCCTCAACACATGAGTAGGTAGTTTTCTCTCAGAAAATGTATGCTGGAAGTGTAGGTTCAGTCTGATGGCTCTCTCCACGAATGAAGAGGAGGTGGAGGGGTATATATAGCCTCCACACAAAATCTAACCGTTACACACAATTTACCAAACTCGGTGGGACCGATTCAACAAACTCGGTCGGACCGATTTAGTAAATCTAATGACCGTTAGGAATTTCGGTGGGACCGATATGCAACTCGGTAAGACCGATTCGGTTAGGGTTAGGGCATAACGTAATCTCGGTATGACCGATTACACAAACTCGGTGAGACCGATTTTGGTAATAAGCTTTCCAGAGAGTTGGTCAGGCAAACTCGGTTGGACCGATTACACAAACTCGGTGGGACCGATTTTGGTAATGAGTCAACCAGGAAGTTTGCATTGTAATCTCGGTAGTACCGATTGCTCAAACTCGGTGAGACCGATTTTGGTAATGGACATACACATAGAGATTACAATCCCATCTCGGTGAGACCGAGATCCCTATCGGTGAGACCGATTTGACTAGGGTTTGTGGAAGTGGCTATGACATTCAAAACTCGGTGGCGCCGGATAGAAAGAATCAGTGGGGCCGAGTTTGACTTTAGGTTTAGGGAACTTGTGTGGAAGTGGGAAAGTAGTTGAGGGTTTTGGAGCATATCACTAAGCACTGCGGAGCAAGAGACTCATTAAGAAACACCTCATCCCTTCTTGATAGTATTGGCTTTTCCTATAGACTCAATGTGATCTTGGATCACTAAAATGTAAAATGAAGAGTCTTGAGATTTAAGCTTGAGCCAATCCTTTGTCCTTAGCATCTTGAAGGAGTTCCCACATCCTTTAGTCCATGCCACTCCATTGTTGAACTTATCTGAAACATACTAGATAAAAGTGTTAGTCCAACAGGAGATATGTTGACATTAATTACCAAAACCACCTAGGGAGCACTTGTGCTTTCAATCTCCCCCTTTTTGGTAATTGATGACAACATACATCAAAGCTTTAGATAAAGATATAAAGAATAGCAAGTAAAGCTTTGGAAAGACATGTAACAGGCATAGGCTCCCCCTACATGTATGCAATCATGTGAATATGGAATATAGAAGCATGTGAGAGCATAACCATGATAGAGTAGGCAATGTGTTACATGTATCTTGGCCATATGCATCAAAGCAAAGAATATTAAAGAGAATACCTTCATGCCCATGAGTCCTTCTTGCAAACAGTATGTACATCAGCAAGAATTCCTCATACACATGATTGTGATGCATATACTTACCTTGTAGTCTTGAGTTGGCTTGGGATGGAATGAACCTACGCAAACAAGGTTAGATAACACAGGTACATCTACTAGCCAGAGCAAACAAAAGAAACCACAAGAATACCAAGAATGGGATGACATGTAGAGAGTGAGTATTAAGTACTACATTGGATTAGACATGTCCCCAAGAGTAAAGATATGCAATGAATTTGAATGATTTCTTTCCCTTAGATGTCTTGCTCCCCCTGAATCTAGCATGGGATACTGGGAGAAGATAGGGAATAGAAAATCAGAGGTGAAAGATATGAATGATGAACAGAGCTAATGCAAGCTAATGCAAATAAGCACAACAGATCATATGAACATGTCTCTCCCCTCAAGAAGACATGTGGCATCTCTCCTCTTGAACACCAAGCATCTGGGATCCTTGAGAAATACTTCTATTTAAGTATTCTCTCCCCCTGAAGATCTCTCTCTCCCCCTGAGGATCTCTCTCCCCCTGAGGATCTCTCTCCCCCTTGAGGAGGTGATGAACTATTTCTCTGATGTGATCTCTCTCTAAATGATAAGCTTTGATGTGATCTCTCTCTCCCCCTTTGACATCAATTTCCAAGAAGGGTTTTCTAGCATCTGTCGAATGGGTTTGGTCCTTGAGACACAGCACAAAGCACTGATAAAAATGTGATGCTTGTAGAGGACAAGATTCATTGAGTGGAGTTGGATCAGAAGAAACATAGAATGTGTGGCAAACTGTTTTTCCTGATGTGAAAACGGTGGCAGTGAGCGGTATGCTTCGGTTGTACCGAAAGGATTCGGTTGGACCGAAAATAACAAATCGGTGTAACCGAGTTCATCGCAGAGAAAACACTTGTCACCTCAGCTCACTAGACTAGTAAGATCTCACAAAGATTTGCAAGGAATTTACTGAAAGATATGCAAGGAATTGGATGCAGAAAAATGCAGAGCAAACAAAAAGAAATCTAGATGAAGTTTTTTTTTGTTGAAAGGGGAAACAAATATGCATGAGACAAATGCAGAAACACAGAAAAGAACACTAGAGAACTTCATCTAGAGATGGTCGGCGACAAAGTCACCTATGTTAGAGTATATTGACTTAGGAGTCAAGTGAGATCACTTGATCATAGGTCATACTCATCGTTTAAGCTCAAAATGGGGTTACCATTTTTCGTTTAAGCATCTTGATGTATTCACATCTTGTCGAGTTGCTTTAGCTCATGACTTGGAGTAAAGCTTCTCTAAGATGGAATAACATACCTTGGTTGGTGGTGTAGTCCATGTAGTTGAACTTGTGTGGGTTGCTCAAGGTTGATGTAGCTCATCAAGAATTTGAAGCACCACTTGGAATTTGAGTCCATCTACCTACATGGGTTAGTTCTTGCAAGGAAGAGCACTTGTGTATCCAAAATTGAAAAACATGAAGCTCAACATAGAATTTGCCAAAGGATATGTTTGAGTGGTTCTGTGCTTCCTTGTCTTCAACCACCATAGTGTAGAAACTTGGTGATGTAGAGATTGCTAAAGATGTGAGTAGATTACAATCTCATGGAATGCGATTCCACCAAGTACCTACATGGGTTAGATAACATGCAAGATACAAATGTACCCAAGACATATGATTTTCATCATGACAGAAATATCAAGGAGTAGTCATAAGTTCATGTCTTGCATGTATCCAATGGAGTTTCTACTCCAAGTTTGAAGCATCGATGATGTTCAATTCTCCTCTTAACCTGCAAAACACTTTCTCATCAAGAGGTTTAGTGAATATATCCGCTAATTGCTTTTCGGTGCGAACATGCTTAAGATCAATGTCACCCTTGGCAACATGATCTCGAATGAAATGATGACGGACTTCAATATGCTTAGTTCGAGAATGTTGTACAGGATTATGACCAATTTTGATAGCACTTTCATTGTCACAAAGCAATGGAACATGTCTCACATATATCCCATAATGTATAAGAGTTTGGGTCATCCAAAGTAATTGAGCACAACATGAACCAGCGGCAATGTATTCCGCTTCGGCGGTGGATAAGGATACCGAGTTTTGTTTCTTGGAGGACCAAGACACAAGAGATCTACCAAGAAATTGACAAGTACCTGAAGTGGACTTTCAATCAACCTTGTCTCCGGCATAGTCCGAGTCGGAATGGCCAACAAGATCGAAAGAGGCCCTCTTAGGATACCAAATGCCAAAATTTGGTGTATGGATTAAGTATCTCACTATCCTTTTCACGGCTTTAAGATGATATTCTTTAGGAGCAGCTTGATATCATGCACACATGCACACGCTTAGCATGATATCGGGACGTGAAGCACATAGATATAACAATGAACCAATCATAGAGCGATAAACCTTTTGATCAACCGGTTCACTATCTTTGGTCAAATCAAGATGTCCACTAGTAGGCATGGGTGTAGACATACCTTTGCATTCTTGCATATTGAACTTCTTGAATAAGTCCTTGGTGTACTTTGTTTGAGAAACAAATGTACCTTCCTTAGTTTGCTTGATTTGCAACCCAAGAAAGAATTTGAGTTCAGTCATCATAGACATCTCAAACTTCTCCGACATTAGCTTCCCAAACTTTTCACTATAATGAGGGTTAGTTGAACCAAATATAATATCATCAACATAGATTTGGCACACAAATAGTTCTCCATTAACCCTTTTAGTAAAAGAGTAGAATCAATTTTCCCAATTTCAAAGCCTTTTTCAATAAGGAACTTGGTCAAGCATTTATACCATGCTCTAGGAGCTTGTTTAAGACCATAAAGAGCTTTGTGAAGCTTGTAAACATGATTGGGTTTCTTAGGATTGACAAAGTTGGGAGGTTGCTTAACATAAACTTCCTCCTCTATTTCACCATTTAGAAAAGCACTTTTAATGTCCATTTGGTACAAGGTGATATCATGATGATTAGCATAGGCAAGTAAGATGCGAATGGGCTCAAGTCTAGCAACGGGAGCGTAAGTCTCACCATAGTCCATACCTTCGACTTGTGTATAGCCTTGGGCGACGAGACTTGCTTTGTTGCGAACTACTTGTCCATCTTCATCTTGCTTGTTGCGAAACACCCATTTGGTACCGATGATATTGTGGTTGTTGTCGGGTTTCTCAACCAATGTCCAAACTTGGTTCCTCTCAAAGTTGTGTAGCTCTTCATGCATAGCATTTATCCAATCCGGATCTTCCAATGCTTCTTCGACCTTCATAGGTTCAATGCTAGAGATGAAAGAATAGTTTTCAAAAAAGTTAGCTAAACGAGTTTTAGAGCGAGTGATTCTCCCGGTTTGAATGTCATTGTAGATTTGCTCGACGGGATGATCTTTAGCAATTCTTGCTCGAACTCGTGAAAGCTTTTGCTTGGGTCTTCGTTGAACATCTTCTTCATATTGTTCTTCTTCTTGGCCTTCTTCATTGTTGGCGTTGTCGTTCTCTTGTCGTGGTGGAGAAGGAGGTTGTTGACATTCATCTTGATGCACTTCCTCGTTTTCTTCATCTTGGTGTGTCCCACTTGTGGATGCTTCTGTATCAACTCTTGGTTCACCTTGTCGTGAAGTAGAAGCTTCCACTTGGACGGACGAGGTACTCTCCTTCACCTCCGTTGGACGGACCTTGCCAATAGACAAGTCTTGGATTGCTTCCAAAGGATCTTTGTCTCCTACATCAATTGGCAATTGCTCTACTTGCGAGCCGTTAGATTCATCAAACTTCACATCTACCATCTCTTCAACCTTTCAGGTGAAATTGTTGTAGACATGGTAAGTGTGAGAGTTTGAGCCATAACCTAGTAGGAAACCTTCATGAGACTTAGGAGCAAATTTAGAACGACGATGCTTATCAAGAATGTAGCACTTTGAGCCGAATACTCGAAAGTATCCAACTTGGGGTTTGTTACCGGTGAAGAGCTTGTATGCCGTCTTGCCGAGTAGCTTGTGAAGATACAAGCGATTTGTTGCATGACAAGCTGTCTCAACCGCTTCTGCCCAAAAGTGCTTCGGTGTCTTGTACTCATCAAGCATCGTTCTCGCTATTTTGATGAGTGTCCGGTTCTTCCTCTCAACAACTCCATTTTGTTGAGATGTGTACATAGCCGAGAACTCGTGTGAAATCCCTTCTTCGTCAAGAAAGGTGTCCACATTTGCGTTCTTGAACTCCGTTCCGTTGTCGCTGCGAACCTTCTTGATCTTCACTTCAAATTGATTTTGGGCCTTCCTAGCGAAATTTTTGAAGATCTTTTGGACCTTCGATTTATCATCGAGAAAGAACACCCACGTAAATCTTGAAAATCATCAACTATAACTAGACCAAAAGAATTTCCACCGAGACTCTTGTAGGAGTTGGGACCAAGGAGATCCATGTGAAGTAGCTCGAGTGGCCTCCTTGTGGTCATGATGTTCTTCACGGGATGCCTTCCTCCAACCTGTTTACCTGCCTGACAAGCACTGCAAAGTCTATCCTTATCAAATATGACATCATTAACTGCAAGGATATGATTTCCCTTAATAAGCTTGTCAAGGTTTCGCATATCAACATGACCTAGTCGTCTATGCCATAACCAACCTTTTGAGGATTTAGCAATGAAGCAAGTTTTAGGTTGAGCCTTTTTAGTGAAATCAACAATGTATAGATCACCTCTACGCACACCGGTAAAGACCATTTTATGATTGTCTCAACGAAACACTTGGCAATCTACTTCAGTAAATAGGACATTGAAACCGAAATCAGCAAGTCTAGATACTGAAAGTAAGTTGTATCCAAGAGATTCAACGAGCATGACATTTTGTATGGAGCTATCATGTGATATGGCCACCTTACCAAGGCCAACCACCTTACCCTTTGAGTTGTCACTGAAAGTGACATACTTTCGAGGACTATCATTTTCAGCAAGCTCACGAAACATGTCTTTATCTCCGGTCATGTGATCGGTACATCCACTATCAAGAACCCATTCATTTCCTCCTGACATGTATCCCCGAAGATTTGCCATAAGACCAAAATGTCTCATTGCATCATCAAGATCGAAGTCACTATCATCATCCTCATCATAGTATCCATGTTCAACATCGTCATGTGGTGGATCAAATCCTAGAGAGGGTGATGCATTAGAGTGAGTTTGACAATGATCTTGCTTATGAATTTTTATAGCTTCGGAAATAATATCACTAATAATACCAACATTTCCTTTGGCACGCATAAGGTTAGTAAGCTCAAATAGACGATCACCAAACATAGGATCACTAGTACTCATCTTATCAAAGCAATAGACTTATGGAGAATTTCATCAAGATTTTTCAAGGAATAATTTGGAAAGCGTTCCTCAAGAAATTTCCATATAGTGTAGGCACACTTAAAAGTAGGCAAACATCCAATCAAGTTTCTAGGCAATCCTCTAATGATAAGTTCGGCAGCTCTAAGATTCCTAATCATGTAAATTGACTCATCATGGGTAGGATGCATAGGATCAACATAAGGTGCACAAGGGCTAGCAATGTACTTATTCAAATGGTATTGATTGAAAATTACAAGCATCTCATTTTTCCACTCATGAAAATACTCTCCATTAAGAATAGGCACTCTATGTCTAAGACTCCCCAAAGTAGACTCATCCATCTTCCTCCAATGGTGATTAAACCAAGGCAATGGAGACCAATGCTCTGATACCACTTGTAGGACCTTGAGAAGAGGTGTCTAGAGGGGGGATTAGACACTTAGTACCAAAGTTGCAGTTTTTAAGTTTCTTTAAGTTTAAGTGGAGTTTAGGCACAAGTTTAACATTCACAATACATATCAAGCAAGCATGCAAGAAGTATATGAGCAGCGAAAAGTAAAGCATGCAACTTGCAAGAATGTAAAGGGAAGGGTTTTGGAGGATTCAAACGCAATTGGAGACACGGATGTTTTTGGCGTGGTTCCGATAAGTGGTGCTATCGTACATCCACGTTGATGGAGACTTCAACCCACGAAGGGTAACGGTTGCGCGAGTCCACGGAGGGCTCCACCCACGAAGGGTCCACGAAGAAGCAACCTTGTCTATCCCACCATGGCCATCGCCCACGAAGGACTTGCCTCACTAGCGGTAGATCTTCACGAAGTAGGTGATCTCCTTGCCCTTACAAACTCCTTGGTTCAACTCCACAATCTTGTCGGAGGCTCCCAAGTGACACCTAACCAATCTAGGAGACACCACTCTCCAAGAATTAACAAATGGTGCGTTGATGATGAACTCCTTGCTCTTGTGCTTCAAATGATAGTCTCCCCAACACTCAACTCTCTCTCATAGGATTTGGATCTGGTGGAAAGAAGATTTGAGCGGAAAGCAACTTGGGGAAGGCTAGAGATCAAGATTGATATGGTAGGAATGGAATATCTTGGCCTCAACACATGAGTAGGTAGTTCTCTCTCAGAAAATGTATGCTGGAAGTGTAGATTTAGTCTGATGGCTCTCTCCACGAATGAAGAGGAGGTGGAGGGGTATATATAGCCTCCACACAAAATCTAACCGTTACACACAATTTACCAAACTCGGTGGGACCGATTCAACAAACTCGGTCGGACCGATTTAGTAAATCTAGTGACCGTTAGGAATTTCGGTGGGACCGATATGCAACTCGGTAAGACCAATTCGGTTAGGGTTAGGGCATAACGTAATCTCGGTAAGACCGATTACACAAACTCGGTGAGACCGATTTTGGTAATAAGCTTTCCAGAGAGTTGGTCAGGCAAACTCGGTTGGTACTGATTACACAAACTCAGTGGGACCAATTTTGGTAATGAGTCAACCAGGAAGTTTGCATTGTAATCTCGGTAGTACCGATTGCTCAAACTCGGTGAGACCGATTTTGGTAATGGGCATACATAGAGAGATTACAATCCCATCTCGGTGAGACCGAGATCCCTATCGGTGAGACCAATTTGACTAGGGTTTGTGGCAGTGGCTATGACATTCAAAACTCGGTGGCGCCGGATAGAAAGAATCAGTGGGGCCGAGTTTGACTTTAGGTTTAGGGAACTTGTGTGGAAGTGGGAAAGTAGTTGAGGGTTTTGGAGCATATCACTAAGCACTGCGGAGCAAGAGACTCATTAAGCAACACCTCATCCCTTGTTGATAGTATTGGCTTTTCCTATAGACTCAATGTGATCTTGGATCACTAAAATGTAAAATGAAGAGTCTTGAGCTTGAAGCTTGAGCCAATCCTTTGTCCTTAGCATCTTGAAGGAGTTCCCACATCCTTTAGTCCATGCCACTCCATTGTTGAACTTATCTGAAACATACTAGATAAAAGTGTTAGTCCAACAAGAGATATGTTGACATTAATTACCAAAACCACCTAGGGAGCACTTGTGCTTTAACTTTAATTTAATAAAAAGACAGATGATGATTGCTTTACTATTTATTTCCCACCCAAGATGAACAACATAGGCATACCCTAGGTGAACCAGATATTAGACAGACATACTATTCATTGTTTCCTTGATATGTTCCCCACAACTAATTTAGAACTCAAGTTTGAACATTAATTTGGACCTGACTTGGAGTCCAAGAGGTGAACAGGACGATAAAGTAGCAGTCAATTTTAAGCAATGCATAACATAAGCAGAAACAAAAGAGTGTGTCCTCTCTTGTGGACACGTGTACTCCTCGGGTTCATCTGCTGAGTCGATGATGGTGATGCCGTTGTGGTGGGTGCCGGCGGCAGGGAAGGAGATCTGAGGCAGCGAAAGACGGTCGGGAGTCGTGATGTCTGGTTTGGTGGATGCTTCCGTCGATGGAGCAGCTCAGGTGAGGTGGACGACGTCGCGGCAGGAGCAGGACAAACCACACAAAGTTCCCTTCGACACCTACCTGTAACTGAAGTAATTCTGTAAGGGCTCATTTGGCTTGCATGATTCTAAAAACGCAGAGATAGGAAAAACACCGGAATAGGATAGGAATGCACATGGTAAACACAGCATTTGTAAACATAGGATTTCTGTCAACTTGGGTGTTTGGTTTACGGGAATTGGAAGAGCAGAGGAATGCAAAGAAACATGGCCAAAATAAAGTGAAACCATATGAAAGCGTGTACAGTTAGAATGTTATTCTGCCACTAATGCACTTGGTCTTGTTTTCATGCATAGGATTTTGAAAAGTAGGTCCGGGTGGATGTTTTGCTTCATTCCTTTCAACAAAATGCATGAATAATTGAATAGTAGAGTGCCATTGGAAAATTCCCTATTGCTATGTTTTTCCGTTGAACCAAAATAGCCCTAATGGATCGACATGAATGTATAGTAATAAGTGATGCAACAAGTGTACAACCTCTTTGCCGTAGCCGTGTCGACCTCAGCATCATTGGGTTGGTCGCTGAAGCAGTTGAGGCAGAGGTGGCTGTCGGAGGTGTGGAGGAAGATTTGAGGAATCTGTAGACAGCGTCCAGGGCACTGCTCTGTTGTGATGGATCGTTCTGTCGTTGGAGCAGCTCCGGTGAGCCATAAGACGTCAAGGCTGAAGCAGCACAAGACAGACATCGTTAATCTCAAGTGGGATTCTAATAGCATCTCCAATAGATGATGTAAAATAGATATAGAATTTACATCCCCAAAAACCACCTGACTACAACAGATGAGGTAAAAACTGTTGACTCTGAACTTAACTGCCGAAACTGAAATTTACTGTGGAATCTGAATGTTACTGTCGAAAATGAACGCAATGGTAGTAGAGAGGCACTTGACATGTAGTTTAGGGAGGGCATGCAGTTCATCTTCAGCCTGCACCCCCTGAGCCGCCAGCCACCACCGGCCGAACCACCGGCCCTAGTGTCGCCTCGCCGCCCTGAAACAACTCCCCACCAGTGGTCCGCCGCCACCCCAGCCATCTCTCTAGGCCGCCCGCCACCCACCCTGAACCCTAAGATAGATAGTGGGGTACCTCTCCGGCGAGCCCCCGTCCCCGCTGTGGGTGGTTCTTCCTTAACTCCGGTGAGCCCCCCCCCCCACCCCCTAAAAATTGATTGACCCAAAAGTTGATTCAGTCGACTGAAGTGTAGCTAAATCGGAGTAGAGAGCATCACGAGCGAGGGGGAGAGCAGCAGCAGTAGGGCAAGCGAGCGAGCGAGAGCCGGAGCAGCAGCAGCTGGGCGAACGAGCGATCGAGCGAGAGCTGGAGCAGCAGCAGCAGCGCGAACGAGCGAGCAAGAGCCGGAGCAGCAGCAGCAGATCCGGCTGGTATGGACACCGCCCGAAGGGGCCTCGCACTGGGGGAGAGCCGCTGTGGAGATGTCGCCTGCGGCGCCGGCTTCAAGGTAGCCGCTCCATGGGGGTGCGGGATGGAGCACCGTCGGCGCCGGGAGGTCGAGTTAAGGAGAAGGTGTGATGCGATGAGTGTACAACCTCTTTGGTGGCACCGAGTAGACCTCAGCTTTGTCCGAGGAGTCGGTGAGGATGTTGCGGTTCTGGTGGAGCAGGTTAAGGGGGGGCAATAGGGATGGAGCAACCACGATAGACGAGGCGATCATCGGAGTAGCTCCTTGGAGGTGGAGGACGGGGCGACTGAACCGGTGGGGCGATGAGATGGACGACGGATCCTCATTCGGGGAGGTGGACGAGGGACGTCGAGCTGTTGCGGTGGACGACGTCGTCAGGGAAGAGGCTCCGGCTGGGCAGCGGTGAGGTGGCGGACGGAGGAGGGTGGGGTTTCGTGGCTGGAGCGGAGAGGTTATGGCGGCCTGGGATTTCAAATGGCGAAAAGGGGGCGATGGGAGGGGGTGAACCATGACTTAGGGACGCGCTTGTCCAAAATGTAGGGTGTGTTACAAAAATACCCCCACCGATTTGAACTAGCGGCCCTTTCGGCTCAGGGTTAGAAGGGGGATTTCGCGTGTCAGCATTTGGTAGCTGGAGGGAGTTTTCGCGCGCGTTGTAATTTCGGGATAGCAAGGCGCGGGTTGTGAAGGCGCCAGTTTTGGGAGCACGATATCTGAATTTTCAGGATATAACAAGACACGGGTTGAATTTTAGGGACAAGCCTAACGTGTAGTAATACTATACTTGTACGTACCAAATCAATTCGCACTTCCCTCAACCAAAAAGAAACAAAAAAATTAAAACTATTCACACCACACAAAGAGAGAGTCTTGCCCCGTTTTACTATACAAATGCAATTCAAAGCTACTCCCTCCTTCCATCTATATAGGGCCTAATGCATTTTTCGATGCTAACTTTGACCAAATATTAGAGCAATAATATATGACATGCAACTTACACAAAGAAAACCGTTAAATTCGTCTGTGAAAGGTTCTTTCAGTGATATAATTTTCACATTGTGCATGTCGTGTACTATTAATCTTGTCAATAGTCAAAGGCGGTCTTAAAAAACTCATTACGCCCTATATAGATGGAAGGAGGGAGTATGAATCCATGTTATGTCCAATTATTATTATTTTCGCTTGCTATATAATGCATGTAACCTACTCATACCAACATTTTAGTGCATTCCAAATGTCTATACTACTGCTGCAATTCGAACTGAATTTGAATTCGTTTCTCTATTTCAATAAGAATCTCCAATCATGATTGTTGCCAACTTCAACCATCATTCATGTATTACCTCAATAACACACCACATGATTACTATAGAGATAGATATGAACTATGTGTACTACATGAACTCGAATTCTATTTTTTGAATACACTTGATGTTGATTCCAAATAATAGTACATTTGATGTACTAACTATATATTCATAATCTAAACCATGTTCCATACGTACACCGTGTTTATCACACAAAGTATAGTGCCCCGCCCCCTACATTATGACAAGTATTTAGACCTGAGCTGCAAAAGCCACACATTAGCCCAAATTATAATCAATGTTCTACATTATGATATCTTCTTCAAGTATCTGTATCCACTTTTTATAATGAATTATGATCTTTGTTCATCTTTTACACCTTCACGATCTTCTTCTATTTGTAGCTAGCTAGCGCTAACTTTCTATCGTGCATGCACACACCCGCCCCCCCTCTCACCCACCCTTAGTGTCCCCTCCATCGCGCATGTTCGTTATTTCTCTTTAGGTCGTCCACCCGCGGTGTGTGCAGGCCCCCGGCTCCTTCTTTCCGGCACACACCGGTCGATATACCTCTCTAGCCAAGTGTGCCTACAACAAACACATATATACTTCCCCTCTTCTCTTCTCATCGTCCATGCCACCCTATGTCCAATACGGTTCCACGCAGGTGCACACTCCCGCCCCTCTTTTCATTGATCTCATACTCGCACACTCCTCCCCCCTCGAAATTGTAGGCCTCTCGCACCACCTCCTAGCCGCACCCCTCTCCCCATGTCTGTCTCTCTGGACATTCTTTGCTTCTAACACATGCAGACATGTATACATACTGATCTCCCTACATATAGCCAGGTCGACTATAATTTGTTTTCCGCACGCACCGATACACTTACCTCGCTAGTTATGTCTCTCCCTTTCTCGGACACACGATGGTTGATCTTCCTATGTAGTTAAGTATGCTTACCATAACCATATCGTCTCCCCTCATCATCCTTGCATACCTCCCGACCCGTCTCTCACACGCATGTGCATAGACAGACAGACATCCCCCGCCCTCTCTTATTGATATTGCACTCGTACCCTCCATTTGTCTAGCAGGTGATACGTATCCAACGTATCTATAATTTTTGATTGTTCCATGCTATTATATTACCCGTTTTGGATGTTTATGGGCTTTACTTTACACTTTTATATCATTTTTGGGACTAACCTACTAACTGGAGGCCCAGTCGAATTGATGTTTTTTGCCTATTTCAGTGTTTCGGAGAAAAGGAATATCAAACGGAGTCCAAACGGAATGAAACCTTTGGAAGCGATCTTTTTGGAACAAACGTGATCCAGAGGACTTGGAGTGGAAGTCAAGAAACAAGCGAGGCGGCCACGAGGGTGCGCGGCACGCCCCCTATAGGTGGGCGCGCCTCCACCCTCGTGGGCCCCTCAAGCATCCACCGACCTACTTCTTTCTCCTATATATACCCACGTACCCTGAAAACATCAGAAGCGACCACGAAAAACTATTTCCACCGCCGTAACCTTCTATATCCGCGAGATCCCATCTTGGAGCCTTCGTCGGCGCTTCGCCGGAGGGGGAATCGATCACGGAGGGCCTCTACATCATCTCCAAGGCCCTTCCTATGAGTTGTGAGTAGTTTACCACAGACCTTCGGGTCCATAGTTATTAGCTAGATGGCTTCTTCTCTCTCTTTGAATCTCAATACAAAGTTCTCCTCGATCTTCTTGGATATCTATTCGATGTAACTCTTTTTGCGATGTGTTTATCGAGATCCGATAAATTGTGGGTTTATGATCAAGTTTATCTATGAGAAATATTTGAATCTCCTCTATGTGTGACTAAGTTATCTTTGCAAGTCTCTTTGAATTATCAGTTTGGTTTGGCCTACTAGATTGATCTTTCTTGCAATGGGAGAAGTGCTTAGCTTTGGGTTCAATCTTGCGATGTCCTTTCCCAGTGACAGCAGGGGCAGCAAGGCACGTATTGTATTGTTGCCATCGAGGATAAAAAGATGGGGTTTATATCATATTGCATGAGTTTATCCCTCTACATCATGTCATCTTTCTTAATGCATTACTCCGTTCTTTATGAACTTAATACTCTAGATGCATGCTGGATAGCGGTCCATGTGTGGAGTAATAGTAGTAGATGCAGAATCGTTTCGGTCTACTTGTCACGGACGTGATGCCTATATACATGATCATGCCTAGATAATCTCATAATTATTCGCTTTTCTATCAATTGCTCGACAGTAATTTGTTCACCCACCGTAATACTTATGCTATCTTGAGAGAAGCCACTAGTGAAACCTATGTCCCCCAGGTATATCTCTTATCATATAAGCTTTCAATCTACTTTTATTTGCATCTTTTACTTTTCCAATCTATATCACAAAAATACCAAAAATATTTATCTTATCATATTATATCTATCAGATCTAACTTTCGCAAGTGGCCGTGAAGGGATTGACAACCCCTTTATTGCGTTGGTTGCGAGTTCTTGTTTGTTTGTATAGGTGCTTGGGACTTTGGAGGAGCCTCCTACTGGATTGATACCTTGGTTCTCAAAAACTGAGGGAAATACTTACGCTACTATTGCTGCATCACCCTTTCCTCTTCAAGGAAAAACCAACGCAAGCTCAAGAAGTAGCAAGAAGGATTTCCGGCGCCGTTGCCGGGGAGGTCTTCGCTCAAGTCAAGACATACCAAGTAACCATCACAAACTCATCTCCCTCGCATTACATTATTTGCCATTTGCCTCTCGCTTTCCTCTCCCCCACTTCACCTCTTGCCGTTTTATTTGCCCTCTCTTTCCCAATCTCCTCTCTCTTTCGCTTGCCTTTTGTTTGCTTGTGTGTTGGATTACTTGTAGCGATGGCGCAAGATAATACCAAATCGTATGACTTCTCCAATACCAATAATAATGATTTCCTTAGTACTCCGATCGCTCCTCTTAATGATGTTGAGTCTTGTGAAATCAATGTTGCTTTGCTGAATATTGTTATGAAAGATCAATTCTCCGGCCTTCCTAGTGAAGATGCCGCTACCCATCTAAACAACTTTGTTGATTTGTGTGAGATGCAAAAGAAGAAAGATACGGATAATGATATTGTTAAATTCAAGTTATTTCCCTTTTCACTTAGAGATCGTGCTAAAGTTGGTTTTCGTCTTTGCCTAAGAATAGTATTGATTCGTGGAATAAGTGCAAAGATGCTTTTATCTCTAAGTATTTTCCTCCCGCTAAGATCATCTCTCTTAGGAACGATATTATGAATTTTAAACAACTTGATCATGAGCATGTTGCCCAATATTGCGAAAGAATGAAATTGATGATTCGCAATTGCCCTACTCATGGTTTGAATTTATGGAAATCACCTAAGGAGAAGCTACTAAACTCCTTGATAACATTATGACTATTTATTCTCAATGGCACACCAAAATATCTACTAGTAAAAAAGTGCATTCTATAGAATAAATTAATGTTTTGAGTGGAAAGATGGATGAACTTATGAAATTGTTTGCTACTAAGAGTTCTTCTATTGATCCCAATGATATGCCTTTGTCTACTTTGATTGAGAATAATAATGAATCTATGGATGTGAATTTTGTTGGTAGGAATAATTTTGGTAACAATGCTTATAGAGGAAACTTTAATCCTAGACCGTTCCCTAGTAATTCCTATAATAATTATGGAAATTCCTACAATAATTCTTATGGTAATTTTAATAAGATTCCCTCTGATTTTGAAAATAGTGTTAAAGAATTTATGATCTCTCAAAAGAATTTTAATACCTTGCTTGAAGAAAAATTGCATAAAGTTGATGATTTGGCTAGGAACGTTGATAGACTTTCGCTTGATGTTGATTCTTTTAAACTTATATCTACTCCTCCTAAGCATGATATCAATGTTGCAATCCGTGTTGAATTCTCCTCATGCTTATAGTCAAAATAAAGCTTTTACCAAACATATTGTTGATGCTTTGATGAAATCTTATGATGAAAAACTTAATTTGGAAGTATCTATACCTAGAAAACTTAATGATGAGTGGGAACCTACTATAAAGATTAAAATTAAAGATCATGATTGTTATGCTTTATGTGATTTGGGTGCTAGTGTTTCCACGATTCTGAAAACTTTATGTGATATTCTAGGTTTCCATGATATTGATGATTGCTCTTTAAATTTGCACCTTGCGGATTCCACCATTAAAAAACCTATGGGAAGGATCAATGATGTTCTTATTGTTGCAAATAGGAATTTGGTGCCCTTAGATTTTATTGTTCTTGATATAGATTGCAATCTTTCATTTCCTATTATTCTTGGTAGACCTTTCCTTAGAACGATTGGTGCGATTATTGATATGAAGGAAGGGAATATTAGATTCCAATTTCCATTAAGGAAAGGCATGGAGCAATTTCCAAGAAAGAAAGTTAAATTACCTTATGAATCTATCATGCGAGCTACTTATGAATTGAGTGCCAAAGATGGCACTACTTAGATCTATCCTAGCTTTTATGCCTAGCTTGGGGCCTTAAACAATAGCGCTAGTTGGGAGGCAAGCCAATTTTTTTTTTGTTTTTTTTTTGTTTTTGCTTCTGTTTAGTAATAACTATTTCATCTATCTTCTGTTTAGATGTGTTTTCATGTTTTAATTAGTGTTTGAGCCAAGTAGAACCTATAGGATAACCTATGGTGATAGTTAATTTGATTCTGCTGAAAAAGAGAAACTTTGCGCACATGAAAATAATTTTAGTAATTCACATAAACGTGCTTTTGCGTTGATTCTTTTTTCTGTAGATAAATAGACAAATTTCCCAGGACTTCCTATTTTGGTAGGATTTTTATAGTTTCATAAGTATTCGGGAGTTACGGATTTCTACATAATGTTCTGTTTTTGACAGATTCCGTTTTTCGTGTGTTGTTTGCTTATTTTGATGCATCTATGGCTAGTATTAAGTGGTATGAACCATAGAGAACTTGGAATACAGTAGGTTTAACACCAATATAAATAAATAAGGAGTTCATTACAGTACCTTCTGTGGTGGTTTTTCTTTCTTGCACTAACGGAGTCCTGTTGAGTTTTGTGTTGTGAAGTTTTCAAGTTTTGGGTAAAGATTTGATGGATTATGGAATAAGGAGTGGCAAGAGCCTAAGCTTGGGGATGCCCATGGCACCCCAAGATATTCAAGTATAACCAAAAGCCTAAGCTTGGGGATGCCCCGGAAGGCATCCCCTCTTTCGTCTTCGTCTATCGGTAACTTTACTTGGAGCTATATTTTTATTTGCCACATGATATGTGTTTTGCTTGGAGCGTCTTGTATGATATTAGTATTTGTTTTTTAGTTTACCACAATCATACTTTTCTTTACACACCTATTGGGAGAAACCCACTTGATTGGAATTTATTAGAATACTCTATGTGCTTCACTTATATCTTTTGAGCTAGATAAATTTTGCTCTAGTGCTTCACTTATATATTTTAGAGCACGGCGGTGGCTTTATTTTGTAGAAATTGTTAATCTTTCATGCTTCACTTATATTATTTTGAGAGTCTCTTAGAACAGCATGGTATTTGCTATGGTTATAAAATTGGTCCTAGAATGATGGACATCCAAGTTGGGTATAATAAAAACTATCATAGGAAGTGAATTGGATGCTACGATCAATTTAATACTTGATAATTGTTTTGAGACATGGAGGTGGTGATATTAGAGTCATGCTAGTTGGGTGATTATGAATTTAAAGAATGCTTGCGTTGAAGTTGG
The DNA here is from genome assembly GCF_002162155.2 of Triticum dicoccoides. Taxonomy (NCBI): domain Eukaryota; kingdom Viridiplantae; phylum Streptophyta; class Magnoliopsida; order Poales; family Poaceae; genus Triticum; species Triticum dicoccoides. The sequence continues at coordinate 318,680,062 of NC_041381.1, read as the reverse complement.
CAAGTCCCGTAGCATGCACGTATGGTGAAAGTTGTGTAACAAATTTGAAACATGAGGTGTTCTTAGATTGTGCATCCTTATGAGTGGCGGTCGGGGACGAGCGATGGTCTTTTCCTACCAATCTATCCCCCTAGGAGCATGCGCGTAGTGCTTGGTTTTTGATGACTTGTAGATTTTTGCAATAAGTATATGAGTTCTTTATGACTAATGTTGAGTCCATGGATTATACGCACTCTCACCCTTCCACCATTGTTAGCCTCTTCGGTACCTTGCATTGCCCTTTCTCACCTTGAGAGTTGGTGCAAACTTCGCCGGTGCATCCAAACCTCGTGATACGATACGCTCTATCACACATAAATCTCCTTATATCTTCCTCAAAACAGCCACCCTACCTACCTATTATGGCATTTCCATAGCCATTCCGAGATATATTGCCATGCAACTTTCCACCGTTCCGTTCATCATCATGACACACTTTATCACTGTCATATTGCCTTGCATGATCATGTAGTTGACATCGTATTTGTGGCAAAGCCACCATGCATAATTTCATACATGTCACTCTTGATTCATTGCCCATCCTGGTAGACAGCCAGAGGCATTCATATAGAGTCATATCTTGTTCTAGTATTGAGTTGTAATTCATGAGTTGTAAATAAATAGAAGTGTGATGATCATCATTATTAGAGCATTGTCCCCAAATAAAAAAAGGCCAAATAAAAAAAGGGAAAGGCCAAATAAAAAAAGGAAGGCCAAAAAAAGGGGGGCAATGTTACTATCCTTTTCCACACTTGTGCTTTAAAGTAGCATCATGTTCTTCATATAGAAAGTCTTTCATGTTGTCACTTTCATATACTAGTGGGAATTTTTCGTTATAGAACTTGGCTTGTATATTCCTACGATGGGCTTCCTCAAAATGCCCTAGGTCTTCGTGAGCAAGCAAGTTGGATGCACACCCACTAGTTTCTTTTGTTGAGCTTTCTTATATTTATAGCTCTATTGCATCCGTTGCATGGCAATCCCTACTCCTCATGTTGACATCAATTGATGGGCATCTCCATAGCCCGTTGATTATCCTCGTCAATGTGAGACTTTCTTTTTTTTGTCTTCTCCACACAACCTCCATCATCATATTCTATTCTGCCCATAGTGCTATATCCATGGCTCACGCTCATGTATTGCGTGATAGTTGAAAAAGTTTGAGATTATTTAAGTACGAAACAATTACTTGGCTTGTCATCGGGGGTGTGCAAGATGGGAGCATTTTTGTGTGACGAAAATGAAGCATGGCCTAACTATATGATTTTGTAGGGATGAACTTTCTTTAGCCATGTTATTTTGAGAAGACATGATTGCTTTGATTAGTATGCTTGAAGTATTACTATTTCTTATGTCAATATGAACTTTTATTTTGAATCATTTGAATCTGAACATTCATGCCACAATAAAGAAAATTACACTGAGAATTATGCTAGGTAGCATTCCACATCAAAAATTCTATTTTTATCATTTACCTACTCGAGGACGAGCAGGAATTAAGCTTAGGGATGCTTGATACGTCTCCAACGTATCTATAATTTTTTATTCTTCCATGCTATTATATTACCCGTTTTGGATGCTTATGGGCTTTACTTTACACTTTTATATCATTTTTGGGACTAACCTACTAACCGAAGGCCCAGCCTGAATTGCTGTTTTTTTGCCTATTTCAGTGTTTGGAAGAAAAGAAATATCAAACGGAGTCCAAACGGAATGAAACCTTCAGAAGCGATCTTTTTGGAACAAACGTGATCCAGAGGATTTGGAGTGGAAGTCAAGAAACAAGCGAGGCGGCCACGGGGGTGCCCGATGGGCCCCCTACTGGTGGGCGCGCGCCCCACCCTCGTGGGCCCCTCGAGCGTCCACCGACCTACTTCTTCCTCCTATATAAACCCATGTACCCTGAAAACATCAGAAGCGACCACGAAAAACTATTTCCACCACCGTAACCTTCTGTATCCGCGAGATCCCATCTTGGAGCCTTCGCCGGCGCTCCGCCGGAGGGGGAATCAATCACGGAAGGCCTCTACATCATCTCCAAGGCCCTTCCGATGAGTTGTGAGTAGTTTACCATAGACCTTCGGGTCCATAGTTATTAGCTAGATGGCTTCTTCTCTCTCTTTGAATCTCAATACAAAGTTCTCCTCGATCTTCTTGGAGATCTATTCGATGTAACTCTTTTTGCGGTGTGTTTGTCGAGATCCGATGAATTGTGGGTTTATGATCAAGTTTATCTATGAGAAATATTTGAATCTCCTCTGAATTCTTTTATGTGTGATTAAGTTATCTTTGCAAGTCTCTTCGAATTATTAGTTTGGTTTGGCCTACTAGATTGATGTTTCTTGCAATGGGAGAAGTGCTTAGCTTTGGGTTCAATCTTGCGGTGTCCTTTCCCAGTGACAGCAGGGGCAGCAAGGCACATATTGTATTGTTGCCATCGAGGATAAAAAGATGGGGTTTATATCATATTGCATGAGTTTATCCCTCTACATCATGTCATATTTCTTAATGCATTACTCCGTTCTTTATGAACTTAATACTCTAGATGCATGTTGGATAGCGGTCGATGTGTGGAGTAATAGTAGTAGATGCAAAATCGTTTCGAACGTGATGCCTATATACATGATCATGCCTAGATAATCTCATAATTATTTGCTTTTCTATCAATTGCTCGACAGTAATTTGTTCACCCACCGTAATACTTATGCTATCTTGAGAGAAGCCACTAGTGAAACCTATGCCCCCCGGGTCTATCTCTTATCATATAAGCTTTCAATCTACTTTTATTTGCATCTTTTACTTTTCCAATCTCTATCATAAAAATACCAAAAATATTTATCTTATCATATTATCTCTATCAGATCTCACTTTCGCAAGTGGCCATGAAGGGATTGACAACCTCTTTATTGCGTTGGTTGCGAGTTCTTGTTTGTTTGTGTAGGTGCGTGGGACTTTTGAGGAGCCTCCTACTGGATTGATACCTTGGTTCTCGAAAACTGAGGGAAATACTTACGATATTTTTGCGGCATCACCCTTTCCTCTTAAGGAAAACCAACGCAAGCTCAAGATGTAGCAGTGGGCCTCTCCCACCATTTGTGACACGCCACTCCACCACCAACCCTCCGACGCTCTACCTTTGTCTTTCTCCCAACCTTATTCCTCTGCTACACATATCCATGGACGTCGATCGATCTCCCTCAATACATAGCTAGGTCTCTCTCCTTCCTCACACATATACTAGTCGATCGGTCTCTGCCCCCTCCCCC
>NC_041381.1:318654330-318676316 GCF_002162155.2 Triticum dicoccoides | reverse complement strand
CGTTGTAGGTAGGTATCCATGCCACAGAGAAAAACTGCACCTCTGCCCTCTCAAATTCCAGTAGGCCAGCCGCCCTGTATCTTTGACGTGGGCAAACACAAATTCGATGGCACTCTTTATCGATCGCGCAGCCACACACTTCATCCCTGTTTTCAATTCTATCGATATCTCACGTCCATGACTCCGTTTCACACACATTGCATATGTTACTTTTTTCTGTTTGAGATATCATCAACACATTGCCTCTATTTCGCACAAACCATCTCTCTCACACCCACCCACGTACGTACCTGCACCTGAAGAAGAAGGGCACGCATGACGCACGTACTCACGTCTCGTTCCCGGCCACACCCGCGCGGGTACACGGTGGAGTTTGTTTCTGTACGAAAAGGCAGCCCACGTGATAATTTGACGCGTGTAGCGGTTGTTTACTCGAAGGAGGGTCGGGTACCACGCCTAGACGGAACAAAGTTTGACTTGACGCGTTAGTATTAAATAAAGTTATATATTCCTCAATGGCACGTGCAGAATATAAAACGATTGCCGTGGGGAAAATGGAAAAATGGGTTTGTCTCTCGTCACACCATCTCACACAAGGCGGCAGTGGCCTCTCTCTCTCAGCGTTGGCCAGTGATCTGGCCGCATCCCGTCCGCCAGCGGAAAGGGAAGATGTGCATCGTCTCTCCGTTCGACGGTGTTGAGGCAGCACGTCCCGATCTACGGTACCCGGCGTTCTCTCTGACCAAGCTCCGGCGCGGTAGGGCCTTCGCCACTTGCTCGCTGCCGTAGTATGGGCAGATCCCGGCCGTCGGTGCCCTCCTAGTAACATCCTGACGACCCTCAGGTACAGCTTCCTCCAGCCTTGCTCCATTGCCCATCTTCCCACGTTGCTGCATGTGGATCTTCTTTAGTTGTTTGCTTAAATCGTATCTCGGCCGGTGTACTTTCCATCTTGCAATCTCGTCCTCAAACCATTTTTGATAAACCACCCTGTGCTATCTTTCCCTTATTACATGGAATATGCTTCTTTTTTGTCGGTGTATGTGTCTTCAACTCGTGTTATTGGGAAGTAATTGTTTCCTTTCTACCTCCTTTCGCAAACAGGGCTATCCATTTGCACCTCCTTGCTATTGCAACCTTTTGGTGAACTGCACAAATCACTTTTTTCTTAACAGTGTTTTGTGCAGTTCCGCCAAAATGTCACACGGGCAACGTTTTTACATTTCTGTGGGACTGCAGAAAGGGAGATTGGTTTTGCTATCCTCCTTATCCAACTCCGTGCCTAATCTTCTCCAACAAGAAGTTAGTCCTAAAGAGAGATCGTAGAGGTGATCGGCTTCTATTTATGTGTGTTATGTTTCATCATCTAGTTCCACTATTATTGTAATCACACTGACTGGATATCTTTGCAAACAGGGATGGTCCACTCGATTTTAGTTGAGATGCACAAAATGATCGGATTGTGGTGTCCTCCATACACCTCTTTTTTGGCTACAGAGCTGGGTGAAACTAGCTGCCAAGCAATGAACACTGTGCCAAGGAAATGGAGCCATGCCTATGAACAACATCGATCAATTATATATTTTTTCTTTATTTGTACACCTTCTCACAACTTCGTCTTCAGTTGTGATGTGAATATTGGCGCTGATCTGCGAACCATTGAGATGCATTAGCCATGGTAGCCATGGTAGTTTCATTTGTATTTGATGGAATGTTGTAACGAGATAATCTTGAGGCAAGACACATGAATCCTAAGTTGAAACCTTTTTTTCTGTGGGAACCAAAGTTGAAACCTTCATAGCATCATAGTACAATTTCATTAAAATTATGCGTACATTTAAACAAATCCTGAAGGATTAATAGCAATGCCAGAAACAATTCAACTTCGTTTCGCCGACATGTTGGACATCCTTCATCCGACTCCACCTGCCATGCAGCAATATTGAGTGCACAACACAACTGCAGGGAAAGATTCACCCCGGTCATTGCGCCGCAGTAGTAATGACTAGTGAGCAGTCAAATCACAGAGCCCCACCTTCGCCACAGTAAGTTGCTAGGACGAAGCAACCATCATTTCTTTGTTCCTTTAATCCGCTGGTACTCCCATATTCCCACAGTAATAAGTTGCTCGGGCAAATCAACCATCAGTTCACCTTTCCCACAATAAGTACTAGTAACTCCTTTTTTTACTCTAGAAACAAACACACGCGAATATTGGACGGTAGCAACACAGCAACTGAATCAAAAATTCTATAGTATGAGAATAACTTTGAACATAAGCCATTGATTCACTATATCCAATGGTCATAGTAGGAAAATCCAAACAAAACCAAGCATTGGATCAACTCTTTTAGCACACAGATTGTTGCCGCCTGCTCAACCACCTGCCCACCTAGCCCACCTATACATCCGCTCACGTGTGATGACCACATGAGCTATCCATTCAGATGTATGTTAAAAAAATAAAGGTCGATAACTAATGCGGCAAACTTTCAAAACAAATAACTAATGCGGCACCTCGGGCCAACGCGGCCAGACCGCATTTTGCACGAGAAATTACACACCATGTTTCTTTGACATGTGGTGCCGTTCCAACATGTTAGTGAGACGACGACGAGTCCTTTTCTACTAGTATTTCCGAACGGACGTGTAGGCCGGGGCGCCTCTTCGTGTACCGTGGCAAACTGGAAACCGTCCATCGACTCTTGGCCTTTCCCTCTCGATTTGGAACTGCTGCCACACGCTCTTCCTCCTTCCTCCATTTGCCTTCACCCTTCCTTCTGCCATTGTTCGATCGTCTTATCCATGGAGGGAACAGGCCGGAAACGACCCCGTTATTCTTGCCCCGATCTGAAAGGTGATGTGGTGGAGGAACTCATTGATCGGTGTGATGTCATCACCTCGGCTAGCATGGTAGGTTCGTTCAAGACCATTCTCGACTCAACTAATAACATCATTACAAGGAACCCAAGGGTCAAGGAGCGGTTTGATCTCCCCTATCTTCTTCGCCGTGACCCTGATGACTGGCGCGGGGACGACGGAGGCCTCACTTTGTGCAAGTTGATGCCGCTTGATAATGATACGTATGATGTTAAGATGCCATCACTTGAGGCCAAGGATTGGGCAGGCGCAAATGGAGATTGGGTTGTTTATATTGGGTACAACTGCAGTGGGAACTTGTGAATGTGTACACTCGTCACCGGGTTCCACTTCGAAAAATCTCAGCAGACTGCCTAGAGGTTGAGCACACCGGTATTCTACGCACGTTCAAATACGATCATGGTGACTGTCTTCTACAGAATATAGCAATTTTTCGAGTTCTCAACTGCTCTTGGAATTATAAGAACTATGAAGTTGTTGCTATCTTCGACAAGCTTGTTGTCGTCCTTTGTGGTTCGACTTGATGGATATTGCTCAAATATCAGTTTCTATACACGGATGTGTACTGTGATGCAATTCGAGGGTCTTGTGTTTGCTTCCACTACTCATGGCATTGTTTTTGCATGGGATCCTCGTAGTTTCGGTACGTTTGTCTTCCACCATAATTATAATTGTTTCATCCACATGCATGCGGGTTAGCAAGTTTCCCTTTACTAATTAACCTTCTTCTTGTGTTTCCAAGGTCCTGTGAACATTCCACCACCTATACTTGAAAAAAATTTATAACCAAGGGGATATTACGATGGTGATGATCACGAGCATGAGGACGAGCATAACTTATATACTTAGTGGCACCTAGCAACTAATTCCGATGGATCACCTCTTCTTGTCTGTATACAGCGCACTGAGTTTGTTACTACTGAGGGAGCATGTGTTGTCTCCCATGGTCGCACTCTCCGGACCTATTCCAACACTCATTGCATGGTATTCGGGATGGATACTAGTGTGCTAGCGCCAACACCTTCTCCCTGGCACAGTATTGATAGTCTTGGAGAAAACTCGCTCTTCCTTGGACAAAACTATCTGATGATGGTGAAAGGCGATCCAACTGCAGTTGACACAATGTTACTACCATTTATGAGAAGCAACTGTATCTATACCTCGGACATTTGGGTGGTTCCCTACCCTGGTACTGATATAGTAGGCCGCTTCAGCCTAGATGATCAGTCCTGCGTTGGTCTCGAGATCAACAATAGATGGCCCATCCCAGAGAATCACTTGTGGTTCAGAGCAAGTGTTTCCAACACCGAGGATTGGTTGAGTTGAAGTTCATTTCATTGCTTGTTATTTGTTGTATGATGAAAACTTTAGTATTTATAATGTATCCTCGTTGTCGCTGTGGGTTGATGACCTGTTGTATGTAATAAAATGATATGCCTGTGATAAACTTACTAAATTTATGAATGGCTTTCGAGTCGCTTCTCTGAGTGAGTGTTGCGACGAGGCAAAAAAATATTTTCCGAATACATAATTATACGTGCATTGCAACAGCTTACCGGATGAGGCCAATCAACAATAGTAGTACACTATTTGTACTAGCTTCACATGCTTCGCGCGTCGGGCGGGTGTTTTTACTGTAGCTGCGAATCCCATCATCCTAGGTCCTCGGATGAGTCTAGTAGGAATTGCATTCTGATGTTTGGGTTCAAACTTTTAGAACTGCTGCACTATCTCTACGTCTACGTATACGTAATACAACAAGTTTTAAACTTGAGACCAACCACCCACCCTCACAAAGAACACTTTTTAACCTAGCACATACTCCAGGAAATTTGTCCACAGTGTGAGGTGGGCCATATGTTAATATGTTCACTGTACGTAACCAGCACCTCGAATCCTCAACACTACTTACTAGTACTATATAAGTAGTAGGAGTAGTAGGGTGGCATGGGCCAGAACAAGCATTCACGTCCAGGAGTACAGCACATGCCACCAGCACGACTTCCATTTGACACCATATTTCTTGGAGTTCGTGCTAGAGCAATCTCTTCAACCTCGTCCTTTCTCTAACTCAGCCATCGTGCGGCAGGCGAGGTGGGGGTTTGTCGATAGTCGGTTTCCTCAACTGCAGTCCCACTTATAAGGCCAACTCCAACGCACGACCCCAAATGGACCTCCGTTTTGCCCGAATTCTGTCCATTTGGGTAGGGCAATGGCGTCGTGTCCGGGCCATTTCTCGGATGCGATGGTCGTGCGCCGAACGCGCGGATGCATCCCGGCCGCATACATTTTCTTTGCAAACACATATCTTTTTTTCATCATTGATTTTTTGGTACATGGAAATACATCATAAAAATTTTGACTAGAGAAGCAAGACCAAAGAAAACAAGAACCACAAGAATACATTTTAGAAGATATCGAACTTCCATAACTGCTCCTGTAAGTTGGATTAGTGCCTTCTCGATGCATTCATTGTTGATCTGCGGAGGCTTGATCTTGCGTGCTTCTTTCTTCTTCGAGTGTAAAGAAGTACACGTTGCTTCCTTGCATCTAGTCTCATGTCTAGCCTCTATTCTGTCAACAAATGCACTAGTCTCATCTCTAGCCTCTATGCTAAATAAAAGTGCTAGAACATCTACTAAATTCCGCTCTATCAATATATCGATGTACTCTTCTTCCCAATACCAAAACTTGCATCCATTCTACACAATACAATTTTAAGTTAGCACAACTAGTCTAATCCGAGAGCACACTCGAAGATTTGGTCAGGTTCTTCCTCCTTTTGCCGACACATGGGACATCCAGCATTTAGGTCGTGTCATGCAAGAAAATAGAGTGGTAGTCGAAGCCACGTGATGTGCATCTTGGGTTAAACTGTAAATAGAATCTTACTACTCTTGAGTAACTCCAAAAGTGGCCACCGAAGATCTTTATTGGATTTGTTTTTCATCACCAACATGTCGAGGTGAAAGATGTGCAGCTTTAGGTGGTCCTCTTGCGTTTTCACTAACATGTGGGACCGCATATGAGCAAACAGACGATGGGCTCCATGCGTCCGCTGGCTGGCTAAGAAGAGAGATAGAGGAGGGCTGAGCACGGACTCCAGGAAATTTGTTCTACATAACCAACACCTCGATATTCGCGTGTGGTTGTTTCTAGAATAAAAAAGGAGGTACCCCTATTTATGTTACTCCCACTACGCCTAGCCTAAGGTTAGCAGGTGACCTTGCGCTTGGCTCTTCGCCTCTTCCGGAAGTCGATGGTTCTACAGTAGTACTTCTGGCAATCTGACACCAAATGAACTACTTCACGTCCACCGCTTGTAAGCAAATGTTTTTCCTCGTGCTGCGAGCCACCGCGCACGCGTTGGCGAGGGAGAAGGCGTAATCAAGCTTCTCGTCGTTCTGCGAGTTGACGGGACACATCAAAGTTATTTAGTATGTACTCTCTCTCCAAAAAAGGGTTGACCATGTCATTGCTACCATCCCATGCTCTGTCGTTGTGTACGTGCACTATTCACGTGCCATCGAGGAGAAAAAATATTGCGTAGGTGCCATCGAAGTGCACGACTCACTTATGCACTGCTTATCTGATTATCTCCATTTTCTTGCATGACACATGCACCTTGATGCTAGATGTCTCGCGTGTTGGGAGAAGGATGAACAAAGCTCACATAAAAGAAAAGAGTTGAAGAACATAGATTCCCGACGACCGAGAAGGAGCAAGGAACCTCGGGGTGGAGCGTCTGCAAGGAACCTTGCGCGTTTTCCCCTGTTTTTTGCCGCCTGCCCACCTATAAACAAATAAAAGAACATGACTCTTTGCTAACCACTAGAAACGATACATCAGGATGCTAAGTTGAAGATGTTTTATAGTTTATATTGATAACCATGCAACAAGCCACACATGTACAGGACGCATGCAGCCACGCATGTACACAAGCCAACGCACTAACTCCATCCGATCCAACTCATTCACATACGCGCACAGCATGGAGCACACAACGCACGTACACAACACGTGCATGCACACACAGTCGGCCGCACAATGCACGTGAATAACACATGCATGCACACACACTCGGCTGCATGGAGGCGTGCGCCATCTGCGGTGACGTCCGGTTTGTCGTGCTACGGCGAAGCTCGCACACAACGGCGCCTACGCATCTCTTGCAGCACCTCTTTGTCGTCGTTGCTCAACGACTAGTTGGAGACGAAGATGACCGCAGCCTCGGCCTTAGAGCTAGCACCGATGGAAAAACACGCACGTTGCACGCACACGAGCACGTGCGGAGTGCCCACGACGTGGTGCGTCCCCAGTCGCCTCTACTCCTTCTGTGCATGTTGTCTATCAAGGCGGCTGCATGCCTAATGATGATGTGGGTGAGATCTTCTAGGACTCAGATGATGACGAGGAAAATTATGAGACACAAGGTGACATACACCGTCAAGGTCCATGGTCAAGGGGGTGCTAAGTGCTAAGTGCTTAGATGTGCTTGGATGAGGTGCTAAGTGCATTAAATGGCATAGTAACTCAAGTCTTCAATGCATAGGTGCTTAGTTTATTGTTGCTAAGCTTGCTTCATTTAATTAGCTATAGACTCAAAACTGTCTTTCCACTGTTTTTTCCTGCGGTCACCAAACTAGTCTCTCTCTTCTTAATTAACTTGCCACATCATATTTTATGCCTACGTAGCAGGCTTAGTAGCTATACATGGTGGAGCACTGGGAGAGGCCAAGGCTAGTCATTGTGGGGAGTAACTTATACTGTAACATATTACTATGTTACTCTAAACATCTCTATAAACCGGAAAGGAGGGAGTAGTAACATAGACTAGTGTCATATGCAGAGTATGGGAGCACATGATATTTCCCCGTCCGGACCGATCCCAAGTTGGCTTCTCACCTTCTTGGCCCAACAAAAACCCCTCCTCCCTCCCGTGTGCGCTTCCTGCCCCGCGCTAGCTGAGCCCGCCGTTCCACATTGATGGCAAGTCAGGGCGACGCAACCTCTCATTGCTTCCGCCGTTGAAGTAGCACGCCGGTCGAGGGCACCGCCCGCTGCACGCCCGGCATTTCAGACTACATAGTGGAGAGTAACTTTAGAGCAAGTACTACAATTAGATGACATAAGCAGGCTATAAGGATTTAAATATAGTATTTGTGCTTAGTTGAAGGAGAGAGAAAAGGAGAGAGAAGAGAAGCGGATTGTAAACTTGTACTAGCCGGTTGTAGCAGGAGCACCATCATACTTTGTGAGACAAAAGGTGGGGCCACTATTAATGATATAGTATTTATACTAAAGGGACTAACGGACGCCTTAATTACTCCGTTTTTTTAGACAAACCTTGGTGGGGCTATTATTGACTTGGACGTGGGGTTTGGGGGCCAAAGGCCTACTATTATACTTGGTCTTACTCGCACGACCGACCTGACATGCTCTACCCTAGCCGCCGATGTGTCATATGGTTTCGCACCATTCCAGATCTTAGCGCCGCCACGCAATTCTTCTCCAGCCCTCCTTCCGGCGTGCACCGCGAGAAAGGACAGCAGTCCTCCGAACCCCGCCTTTCGTGATCCTGTACGGGAGAGGGGCGATCATGTTTTTGGGGAGCACACTCCTGTGACTGCTGATTTTTGGGGAGCACACTCCTGTGACCTCGGTAACCTCTCCATCAGCGACATGAGTGACAACATCAACCACAGCGGTTCTGCTCCCGTTGTACAGTATGTGATTTTGTCCTCCTGGTTTAGTCCGCATCATTACTTTGATGTTTGCAATTGTCGTCATGATCTATTTACTGCTGATTCGGATTAAATCTCATAGTAAATTTCTCATATATTCAACAATACAATCCAAAAACCTGATTATAGCCAATTTACTCCGAGTGGTTTTGCTGCGCTTTTGAAGCCACCTACTTTTAAGGGGGTGCAATATAAAAGGTGGCGCACAAGAGCAGTATATTGGTTGGCCGATCTTCAGAGGAAGTGGTGCATAGTAGTGGCTTCAATCTTGTGGTGTTCTGTATCCGAGTTACAGAATAGGGACAAGACACGTATTTGTATTGTTGCCCCTAAGGATAAAATGACGGGGTTTGATCTTATTGCTAGATTTCTTGTTGTCTACATTATGTCATCTTGCTTGTTGTGTTGCTTTGTTTCTTGTAAACTCAATATCTTGAGATGCGTACTGGATAACAGTCTTGGGGTGGAGTAATAGTAGTAGATGCAGTTGGATTAATGGTCTTCTTATCATGGACGTAATGCATATATGAGATTTTGCCATGAACGATCATAATTATAAAGATTGCTATCCTTGTCAACTACCCAACTGTAGTTTGTTACCATGACGTTTGCCTTATTTTAAGAGAGATACCTCTAGGTAACCTATGGCCCAGGGTCTATTCTTCCATCAATACAAACTCCTAAAAATTCCTTCTTTACTATTTGTCGTACCAGTATCTATCTATCTATTTGCTTCTAACCTTGTAACTAGCAAGACAAGGGATTTGACAACCCCCTTGCCACGTTGGGTGCAAGTATTTTATCTTGTTTGTGTGTAGGTGATGCTTATCTTGCCAGTTTGTTGAGTCCTATTAGTTCGATTAAACCTTACTTCTTCACCGAGGGAAAACATTGCTACTATCTATATCACCCTTCCTTTTTGGGAAAACCCAACAACTCCCACAGGAGTAGCAACGAGCGGCTTCAGTGTGAATAATGATGGGGTGCTTGTCAGTGGAAGGTGGATTGGGCCCACGCCAAGCCGCATGTAAGCTTGGAGGAAAGTGTCCTTAATACAAATTTAGTCCTACGCGAAGGCCTTTCCGGGAAAGAAAAGACGCACGACTGGTACCCACCAGACTCCTCAAAAGGAGGCATGTGAAGCCACAACAAGGAAGCTTCAAGTCGTTCGTGGTGAAGAGACCCAGGAAGGAAGGCGTCCAACCAGCCCAAGACCAGGTATAAATACATGTGCGCCAGGTCTGGGAAAGAACAACTTCTACTTCCACCGCTAATATGATGGAAGCAAAACCCTAGTTTAGACCTAGATTAGATCTAATCTTAGACATTCTGTCGAGATAGGCCACCAAATATCCCAAGGACATATTCTACAACTTGTTGGATCCCCCCATTGTACTCATTTATATATATAGTTCCAAACAAGCAGGATTAGCGTTGTTACTCGCGCGTGGGGCCTGAATCTAGGTAAAATCATCTCCATATGCCTGTTTGATATACTAAGGTATGTCTATTCATGTATGTTATTGTACATAGTTCGAGTACTTTGCAAAATAAAGTCAACAACCATTGATACTATCACATTCAAATTATTATTCTTAGTGAATTGTGAATTTTGTGACATGCTAGATGTAGAATGCTTATATCATCATTAGATTTTAAATACAATTTTGATAAAATGTACAAACTTGAGGTCAATCATGTCTATGGCATTGTCTATATGCTCTCTGGTGTAGCATGTGCACATATGGTTTCATATGTAGTACGATGTCCTTACTCCTTAGGGTGTGTTTGGTTGGCGCCGAAATTAGTCATAACAAAGCATTGGTTGGTTGGCGCTGAAATTAGTCATAACAAAGCATTGGTTGGATGTTAACTTTATATTGGAAGTACTAACCAGGAAATACCTTTTAATCTACTAGTGCCTCGAAGAAAACAACAATGACATGTATGTGGGAGTCCAACCATGATGTAAATCTAAGAAAGATAAGATGATATAGTGTAAGCAAGCTCCAACCAAAGTCAAAACTTAGCTCACCAAATGAAAAGCCCATCAAGCCAAATCGTCAAAAATGAAATCTAAATCTTATAAATATCAAAGATATCGAATACACCCCCATAGGCTTCGGGAGAGCCATGAACTCTGAAAAAAGCCACCGCGTTTTGTGTCTATGTCGTTAATGCTGAATGGTAAACTTTGGGAATTATGCGAAACTAAAATATCACAAGTATCAAATATTTTTAACATAACAACACCATCAGCTCAGTTGGTTAGAGCGTGTGGCCCTTAACCACAAGGTCGGAGGTTCAAGCCCTCCTTCTAACGACTTTAACATTTTTGTTCTTTTTGATAATTTTCACCGGGCCCAGTAATACTTCTTTGAGTTTGCTATTTCAGCCCAGAAGGTCCAAATCCCATGGTCCACAAGCACACATTCTCTCTCCTCTTGATAATTTTCACCGGGCCCAGTAATACTTCTTTGAGTTTGCTATTTCAGCCCAGAAGGTCCAAATCCCATGGTCCACAAGCACACATTCTCTCTCCTCCTTACCATTACCAGTTGGAATGCCGGACCAAGCGCAGCACTACTGACGCCATAAAAAAATGGCGACCACCATGCTGCCGTCCCCGTCTCTGCCTCCTACTCCCCGCGGCGTCTTATCGTCGCGCTGCTCACTACAGGCTCCGACCCACGAGCAACGGGTGCCGGACGGGGCATCCCGGAGGCGGCATGCCCCGGTGCAGCGCGCGCGACACGAGGCCGCGGCGTACGCGCGGGAGATAGGCGCCTGCGTGCGGGCGCGGCGCTGGGGCGCGGCATGCGAGGCGTTTGCGGCCATGCGCGCCGCCGGGGCCGCGCCCGACAGGTTCCTCCTCCCGCAGGTGCTCCGGGCCTGCGCCGGCGCGGACGCGCCCCGCCTTGCCGCCGCAGCGCACGCGCTCGCCGCCAAGGGCGGGCCCGCGCTCGCCGACGACGCCGTGGTAGGGAACGCTGTCGTCGCCATGTACGCGGCGCTCGGGGACGTCCGCGCCGCGCGCGCAGCGTTCGCGTCGCTCCCCGAACGCGACGTCGTGGCATGGACCGCTCTCGTGGGCGCCTACGCCAACGCCGGGGAGCTGGGCGAGGCCTTCCAGCTGTTTGAATCGATGCAGGCCAGTGGCGTGCGGCCTGACGTGATTTCGTGGAACACCCTCGTCTCCGGCTTCGCGAGAAATGGTGATATTGGTGCTGCGCTCGATCTATTTGACGAAATGCGACTGAGAGGTGTCAAGCCACGGGTCAGTTCTTGGAACTGCATCATCTCTGGCTGTGTGCAGAATGCGCGCTATGATGAGGCTTTGGGCATCTTCCTGGAGATGTGCGAGACTGAGATGCCCGATGCAGTCACTATTGCTAGTATACTCCCTGCTTGCACTGGCTTGATGGCACTGGGCCTTGGAAAGCAGCTGCATTCTTATGCTGTACGTTGTGGTATCAAATTAAATGTCTACATTGGTTCTTCTTTGATTGGCATGTACTCCGAGTGCAGAGAGTTTGCTTATGCGACAAGTGTGTTCGCCGCCATTGATGGGGAGAGGAGCGTCACTGTATGGAATGAGTTGATTCAATCATATATCAGTGATGGGAGGATGGACAAAGCGTGTGAAGCCTTTAACTTGATGCAGCAGGATGGATTGAAGCCTGACACTGTCACATATAACAATTTCATCGCTGCATATGCTAGAGCAGGTCAGAAAGAACTAGCAAATGAACTGTTGTCAGGCATGATGAATGTCAGCTTGAAGCCTAATGTGGTATCAATGAATGCTTTAATATCCGGTTTGCATCAGTTTGGCCTCTGTGCTGATGCACTGGAAGTTTTCAGATACATGCAGCTCCTAAACAGCGGAGATGCAAAGCGTTGGACATTTCTGGATAATAGCAACCCCATCCAACCAAATGGTACTACAGTTACTAGTGTCCTGTCACTGTTGACAGACCTCAAGTTAGATCGTCTCGGGAAGGAAGTACACTGCTATGCTCTAAGGAATGGTCTGACGTCAAACATATTTGTTTCCAGCAAATTGGTTGACCTTTATGGTAAAACTGGTGATATGGTATCTGCTGCTAATGTCTTCCAGGGAATCAGTAATAAGAATGTTGTCACATGGAACAGTCTGCTAGCAGCTTACAAGCATAATAGGAAGCCAGAAGTTGTTTTGAAACTATTCTGTGAAATGCTCGAGTCTAATTTACTTCCTAACTTGGTTACAGTGCAGATAGCGCTTTTGTCTTCTGGTATGACGATGGCATCACGGTATGGGAGCGAACTGCATGGTTTCATACAGAAAAACTGGCCTGATGGTTATCCAGTCACTCTTGCAAGTGCGCTAATAGATATGTATGGGAAATGTGGTAAGATTGAGGATGCTAGACTGGCTTTTGAGCGCAGTGTTGAAAAGGATGTAGCAGTATGGAATGCAATGATGAGTTGCTACTTGCTTCATAGGATGCCTAGAGATGTTAAAAGATTGTTCGAAATACTTGAACAATCTAGAACTCGGCCAGATCCTGTTACTTTCATCTTACTTCTTTCAGCTTGTAAGCAAGAAGGTTCCATGGTGGAAGCTCGGAGCTATTTCTACAGTATGGAAGATTTGTATGGCATAAAACCAAGTTTAAAACACTACACTTGCATGGTTGACATCATGGGAACAGCTGGTTTATTGGAGGAGTCACTAGAACTTATCCAGAAGATGCCAGTTGAGCCGGATGCATGCCTATGGTCTACTGTTCTCAAAGCTTGTAAGCTTCACTCAGATTTGGACGTTGCGGCTAAGGCTGCAAAAGCTCTTTTCGAGCTTGAACCAAATAATGCTTCAAACTACATGTTGCTTTCCAATATATATGCGAACAGCGGCTTTTGGGATTCCACTGAATCTGTAAGAGATGCCATGACAGAGCACGGGTTGCACGTTGAGAGCCAGTGTAGCTGGCTATATATTGGCAAAAGTGTGGATTCGTTTGAGGCTGGAGATTTGTCCCATCCAGCATTTGAGGATATTTTGAGTACATGGAAGGACTTGGCTAGTAGGATGGCAGAGTCTGGGTATGCTCCTCAAGACGATGAGCCCTATTGCAATGTACAAGTTGATCCATTGTCGTGCCACCACACCGAGCGGATTGCTGTGTGCTATGGACTTATTTCCATGCGTGCCCATGAGCCGATACGGGTCTCGAAGAATTTCCGAATGTGCAAGGAATGCCATTCCTCAATCAAGTTCATCTCAAGGGATAAGAAGCGGGAGATACTGATTTCAGATGGTTGCACCTATCACCACTTCAGCGATGGCTCGTGCAGCTGTGGGGACATGTGGTAGATGAAAGAGTCGGTCCGACGTGAATGCTGGCTCATATGCCATGGAAAATTAAAGCAATATGTGATGGGGGCAACCAATGAAACTGCCAGAAAAAGGGGGGCATCTTTAACCCCTCCCCTGGGCTGCAAATATGGTGTGCTTCAGGGGAGGTTGAAAGCCCAGAGCTCTTGCCAAGATCTGAGGGGACAAGTTTGGCCAGAATTATGTTGCTGCATGTTGAAGGAAGTGAAAAAAAATGTATTCTGCGGATATCCAGCAAGTGTACATGAACTTCATGGGTGGTTCATACTGCTGATGGGTTGTTGGTGATTGCGTCTGTTATGTAAGCATTTGTATGACATACTCCCTCCATCCCATAATGTAAGAACGTTTTGACTTAGTGTAGTGTCAAAAACATTCTTATATTATGGGATAGAGGGAGTAGATTTGTAGTTCAAGGATTGTAGTGACTAGCCATATGAATCGAAATGTTAGGCTGCTTGGAATCAGCCAACTTTGTTGAAGATCGATTGTTCTTGCATGCTGCAGTTGTGACGAGTGTCAGAGCTGTGGGGTGTCGCATGGTGCAGTTCTTTCATGCAGGTCGGAGCTAATCGTGCATGCATGATATGGTGAATAATGGTTTCCTGGTTTTCTATCTTATTCTCTCTTCAGCGTCTATCGGTGTTATTTGCTAGTAGTTGAGATTATTAGCTTGCTGCTATCTCTACCGGTTAAGAGACGGAGAGAGAACGGACAGAACATCTGAAACACCATTCTTCGGCACCATTCTTCGGGCAGGTATACATTCTTTAGTGGTTCGAGGCCACTATCCCTGGCTAAACCTCATTTCCCCAAAATATGTTTACAGTTTAATTTTCTCTTACAATAAGCACCAAATCTATTTACTAAAAAACAAAAAAGGCTTATTTCCTAACCATGCTAGAGAAGGGCCTGAGCTTAGCCTTCTGGATAATAGACTCAGTTTTTTGACAAAAAAAAATACAGGTGTCTCCGGTCCGACTCCATCACGTTGGGCGACAATGAGACTGGTGCAGGAGCTAGAGACGGACACCTATTTCAACTATGGTCGGGGCTCCGCCCGCTCGCGCTGACACCATCAAGATAGTGGTCAATGGAACTTTTTGATAAACAAACGGCTCAACAGATGAACAAATACCACATGTTAAATATCATCCGTAATGCATAGTAGGACAAACATGCTTCAAACACGAGTACAACATTATTTATACACAAATTACTGTATCCAAAGGCCAACCATGTTTTTTTTTTTTTTTTGCGGGCAAAGGCCAACCATGGATGCAGTTGACAGTCTTACTTACTCTCGCGTTGGCCAGCCATGATGATACAAGCAAGAGAAACTGCACCAACCACATACTTCAAAGCCCTAGCACGAGTAGCGCCCTGTGGATGCAGGTAAGCCCTGGTTGAGTCAAGTGACTGCTTAACTCTCTTTTTCATCTGGGGCAAATTTCTGGGTAACAGCTGTTGTCCAAAATTCTGGGGCCAGCTTTTGGGTAACATCTGTTCTTCCAAATTTCGTACGGGTAGAAACTGCAATTGAAAATAAAGGATTATATGATTCATTTGAATACTCACAGGCCCTGCCAAACAGCCGCAAACCCATTTGATTTTACTAATTTTCTGGCAGGAGTCCGTTAAGAGAGATATGAAGGACTGGAATATCACCAAAGAACTAGCCATGGACAGCGGTGCGTGGAAGTTTCGAGATCTTATGGGTTTCAGCTCTAGCCTACCCCGGCTGCTTGTTTGCGACTAAAAGGCTTTGTTGCTCTTGTTGTCTGGCAGGAAGATGTCCCAAAAGTCAACAAACATGCAAAACATAAACACCTAACATAGTGCTAAAACAATAAAGAGAACATGTCAAAATGAGAGGAGGACAGAGTGCATATGTGATGCAAGAGAATTTGCAAATAACAGGTCAAAATAAGAATGCGCCTTTACGAACTAATCATCGTGATAGAAGGGTTCACAGATATACAGGGTCCGATTTATTTCACTAACTCATGCACATTCTAGTTTCCAAATGTGAATGCCAAAAATAGAAAACTGACCTCTTCGACAAGAATGACTCCAGTCTTCTTTGCTTGAATACAACACTCCCTGGCAAGGTTCCTTATTTTCACACGATTGAAATATTCTCGCATGAGCAACTACAAATTATGGCAAAAAAGGAAGTGTAAGGTCCAGCTACAAGATAACTAGGTTAAGGAAGATGCAATTCAGCATGAGACTTGCCTCGTCAGGGAATTGTAGATGCTTCTCTAATTCTGAACTCATACGAGAGTTGATGTCCTCCTCCAAAGCTACCTTATCAAACTGCAAATTTGAAAAAAGATGGAAGACAAAGTGTAAAACCTAACAGGCCACAAAATGCAAGTACTCCGTCCGTCCTGTAATATAAGATGTTATTACAGCCAATATATGAGTACATTGGTTATAATAACATCTTATATTATAGGACGGAGGGAGTAACATTTTTGCAACAAAATAGAACCAGCCACTCCATTGGAAATAGAACCTCAAGCGTTGAATTTTTTAAATTTGGATACAAAGTTGAAAATCAAGAGAAGCCTCAAATGACAGCACTGATGGCCATGTGGTGTTGCTCTTTAGGTTGTACTCCCTCCGTCCAGGTCTATTAGTCCCCCTTCGTATTTTGGGTCATACTTTGACCGTATATTTGACTAGCGAAATATAAGTGATATGTTACAAAACTTATATTGTTAGATTCATATTTGAAAGTACTTCCCAATGATACTATTTTTGCTAAATATAACATATACTCCCTCCGTTCCAAAATAGATGACCCAACTTCGTACTAACTTTGTACAAAGTTGGGTCATCTATTTTGGAACGGAGGGAGTATTTCATTAGTAAAATTTATGGTCAAACTTGACCCAAAATGCTAAGGGGACCAAAAATACGCAAGGGACTAATAAACCCACACAGAGGTAGTATGTAAGATCTTGATAAATGAAACCTGGCTTGCCGTTAATTTTTCCACACAAAGGGTCATGTTAGCCACAAGGCTGGCAGTGAGCGAAGGTTTTCGAAAATGGTCTTTTTTCCAAACTTTTGAACAAAATTGGAATAACATAATCAAAATCCATGAAATTTGGTATTTCAACTAAACTTCCAAGAAAGAGTAACACAAAAATGTTCTTGATGGTCGGTCTCACCAGAAAACATAATTGTTGGAGAGGAATATCTAATTTGACATTTTGAAAACATAAAGCCAACATGAAACTTGTGAAGATTTAAAGCCACTTGGACAATATTTGGTATAACAGACTTTCAAAACACAGTTTATGCACATAGCAGGCATAAGATCCCAAAGCTTTTAATTCATATCTGAAAAATAATACATGGGCTGTTCAGTATTTGTTCCCATAAATAGACATATTATGTCACTACAATTATTTAGACCATGCTAGAAACATGCCTGCTATATTCATAACCTTTGCAAATACCTCCTCTAACACATGCACAACCTTTTACCAATACATATACACCAGAATTTAGGGCTTAGGGTATCTAAATTTGGGTAATCTTTTGCTCACAGCTAGTGTTGTGGTCAACATCAATGGCCAACTCGTGCTTCAAGCCCATTTGATATATCCGTGCTTCAACATCACATGCTCCTTTAACTTCTATTTCTCTCTTTCTCGTAAGACCGATTCAGGTATTTGTGAATCAATTGCCATTTCATAGTCTAGACTTGGTCTTTTGGGGAAAGAGAACCAAATCAAGGAAAGACCAATTTAAATTTAGTGGTTTGTCTGAACTATGCTTACAGTTCACCCATCATCACATATTTATTACAATTGGGTTGCTTTGTTTTCAATTATTATTTCTAGATTCAGATATTCATGAACCAAATGTTGCTCCAGTCATTACATTTTTTCTGGGAGACACTAACACTTAAGCCATAACCAGCGCTGAAAGATCCCACAGGGGATGGGATTTGGGGAAGGAAAATTCTGGCACAATACCAGGACCTCCATGGCACCGGTGGAGACTCTATAACTGTATCAGGCCACCAACCTTTATGGGTAAAGGTGAACGTTATGTGGAAATACTTATGTTCAAGTGTGCAGAATGGAACAGCATAATTTTCAGTTTATTTTAATTTAGAACTTCATCAAGATGTATGTCCTGATACTGTAATTATCAAGACAAAAATTAATGCTAATCTAACCTCAGTCATGCTGCTGCTTGTGGAAGTTTTGTCCAATTTACTCACATGCATCCTTAAAAATTTCATATGACCCTGTTAAAAGAGAATAACTATATAACTTGAATAAATTGGCAGTGCGTTCACAATAAGAAAAAGGCAACAATAACCTCTAGACCACGTTGTAGCTCATAATCATTCAGCACATCAGACCATCTAGTTGACTCTTTGATCCGTTTTAAAACTTCTTCAGGATTACTATTCCACTGCAAAATGTTCAAACTGAATCAACAAGTTCAACGAGGAAGCAAAAATGATAAAACTGACATGTACCTTGATAAAATCAAGTTGCAGAAGGGCTTTGCAGTATGCATAATATCTTCGAACACCATGCAATCTTTTCATAAGAGAATCTTTGTGCTGTAAAAAAGATATTTGAAAGGCAAAAGAATTGGAACAACAACACAGATTCTTAGGACATAACAGATTCATATTATAATCTAATCTCTCTACGAGCAAAAGGTCAGATGTGCAAAGTTAATTCCACAAGAAATTAAGAACTGAATGTAACAGAATATTTGAATGATCCAGAACTGAAACACTGATCATCTGCAGAATAAATGGTTCAACACAGTAAAATCATTACAGAAGAATATGCTGAAACAGAATCTGGCATATGATGTTACACGGAACACTTGACCTGGCAGATAGTAACAATGAAAGGAAAAGATCAAGCTTAGCGCCAATGAAATGATGATATGAAGGAACAGGCAAATTTTCATTAGCATGGTGAACTTAACTTTAACGCCAATATGATCAGTTACGTTCCACAGTAACGAGAAATATTATCTTGTTGATATGCAAAGTCAAAATCAAACAACCATCACATGGGATGAAAACAACCCACTACTACCATTATTACTACTAGTATTAATACCACTGTCTATGTTATTTTCTGTAGCCAGCGGCATTTTATGGCAGCCACTCTTTGGAGGCAAATTTCAAAACACCAATCTTTGAGTTCATCTTTCTCTAATGCCTAGCAAATGAGCTACCAAAGTAAAAACGATGGTGCCTCATTAACAACACCACATGGATCAGTTTTATTGCAGATCCCTCAGTCATGGCAAAGCGCTTAGAGAGAGACACCAGAACAGAAGGCCCAGCGGCACCTGATGCAAGCATATATTTTGTGACTACGACTGAGTTGGTTGTGGCGCCAGTAGATTGAACCACCTTCACTTCGGGGGGATTCAGTGGCCAGGTTGTCTATTTGTATGCGCATGCATGTGCCACGGGCAATCCACTATAGGAGATGGAATTATCCGCCTGCCGACGTATTCATGTGGATAATGATACAAATCCATGTGGCTTCATGGTCAGTTAGAATTTTATGCGAACTTCAAGTTTAAGAGTAATTATTTGTAAATCATAAATACACCAGAGAGAGAGAGAGAGAGAGAGAGAGAGAGAGAGAGTTAATAATCGAAACAGTTATTACCAATCATTCAATAAGATGAGTGCTTAGCACATATGCTCACATAGATTTGCAAATAAATATCATGACGCCAGAAATTAGAAGTTTAGGCAGGGCCCTCACATGTATGTTATATGTACAAGTTCAAGAAGCATGCCACATATTTGTGCCGACTTCATATAATCGTGACAACATATTTAATGTAGTGATAGCAACAGACAATTATACATCTCAAGCACCCAGCAGGCAACAAGCAGGTGCAAAAGGAACAAAATTCTGCTGCAAACACATACATTCTTACGGCGGATAAGTTTGATCTCAGCCTCAGTCGAGAAACGTGGTGATCCATCATCAGCCAAACTTTCTTTACTTCCATCAGCATCATCAACAACCACAGAATACTGCAAGATGAAGGTTCCATTCAGTACAGAATAGAAAATGATTAGAAAAGAACCAAACTTCTCTTCGAAACAGATTTAGAAATTAAAGCCCTTTGCAATTTACAGATAGTCCCAAACCAATCACTAATTCTCCCTCCTCAATTTGAAAGAGCTAGTGCTCAAATGTAGAAAATTTAAATCTTTCTCATGTTTCCACGCACGACCTATGTCTACAACTTTCCATTTCAGCCTAAATGCAGAAAAGTAAGTGACGTAATGCACAATGTTCTATTCCTTCACTTGTTCTTCTAGTAACTAGGGGCATGTCTTTATCCAAAATAAAAACATGAAGTCTCATAAATTTTCTCTAAGAGTAATCTTAGGAACAGAAAATGGAAGGAGGAATTATTCTCTCTTATTGCTGAGCTGGGGTAGAACCAATTGCGGAGAAGCTTGTCCAACATCGTCTGAGATGGTTTGTGCATATTCTCTCTTATTGCTGAGTTGTGTGGGAAGTGCAACCAAATAGGACATAATGGAGGCAGAAGCACAACTCCAACAACTAACATGAGCTCTCGTTATTTTAAAAATTAACTATTCATGTATTATGAATTACAACACAACTATTAAATGCATTAAGTGCAATCAGCTGCACCACCCACACTCTCCCAGGCTACACCTAATGTGATGAGTTCTCAATATTCTTTAATTTACATTCTTGTATTATGAACTACGATATTTGTAACATGTATTACAGCCTCGGGCTGCACCATCAACACTCTCCCAAGCTACATCATCCACACAACCAAGAATGGTAACCACAACCACGAGTTGCAACTTCCATGGTAAGCTCACACTTTTGTCAACGAATTTTTGAACTCTTGTAGCTGAACTTGACCAATGTTTTGTAGCCTTCCCATGAAAGCACGGCAGCTGGTAGGAAGAGATGCATGTACACAATCCGGACAATCAACTTCTAAGAGAGCGTCTAACAAGGGTATCCATAACAAAACCTCCGGAAATATTGTGAATGTGCGGGGTTTGGTGCAAGGGTCTCAAAAAAGATCAAGTATTACTTTGCATGTGTCATCTAGAAATGCACGGCAATCAACAAACCAACCTACTGGGAAGAAAGGAGCACAGTAGCACGGAAGGCTAGGCAGGCTTTTAGGGCTCTAGATGATTATTTGTGAACTTGTGATGCTTTAGTGTTGTGATATGCCAGACCATTGGCTATTGTCGAACTATGTTCCATTCGTGCTGTTGTGTCCCAAACTCCTAGCTCTACATTGTCGTGAACCATATGGATCATGTGTGCCCAATTTGTTGTTTTTTTCCATTATGTGAGACCATTAAGACCTTGTGAACATTATGGATTGGATGAGGAACTAGAATGTGAGTAATATGTATATTGATTGATATGGTTCCTGTTATGCCGAAGTACTGCCAAAAAACCTACAACGTACTACCATTAGGCTGTCGAAATGCTCACAAATCTAGAAAGTGGGAAAAATACAAATTGTTAGAAAACATTGAAGTAATTCCAGTAAATCGGGAATAATTCAATTACCACTCTGGTATAATTTCAGCTAAATTGGCTTACAGTTTGAATGAAACTTGCTTATTTAGTTTCATATTTCAATTTTTGGGTTCAAAATTCGGACTTCACTGAAAAAAACTGAAAAATTCCAGTAAATCAAGAATAATTCATTGAACATTCTGGTATAAATTTTGAAAAACATTTTAGTAAATTAGAAATAATGTAGTGACAATCTGGTGGAATTTTGGCTAAAATGGTCATGCGTTTTGACATTTGACAGAAACCTGCTATTTTTGTTTCAGCTACAAGGATAGAGAAATGGTGACATGGCAGAGATGAGAGAGAAAATAATGATGTGGTAGTTCTGACTAGGATAGAACCTGAGTGGAAACACATCAAAACCGGTTA
>NC_041381.1:318640171-318653742 GCF_002162155.2 Triticum dicoccoides | reverse complement strand
TCTAGAATTATCTCAAAAATGAAGAATAATTTGCAGTCTGCATGATAAATGTAGAGGTGCCCTATAAGGCTGTAACAAAGGGTATGATAGGGTACCAAACTTTGGCTTGCCAATATATGAACTTCCAGCAGATCATCTGCCCAAATGAACCCATATTCAGTATAACCATTTTTGCTGGCGACATTCCAAATGTACTAGGTGCCCTATCACAAAGGGTGTGCTTGGTTTGCTACCAATATTTTGCTAGCCAATGTGTTGGCAAGCCAAAAAATGGCAACTTTATGTGAGATCGGCAAGACAACTTGGTAACGAACCCATTAGGCATCAAACCAAGCATGCTCAAAATCATTTAACCCTCCACATCTTTTATGAGAAAACAAACATCTACGCATTCTGATGGAAAGTCACAAATATGTATTAATACATTGGTATCTAAGATCAATATAGGATAAATAGTACCAAAATCATTATAGTAGTAAGGATCACATGTACTAAAAACAAGGAGAAAACTGCAACAAAGAAGGAGGTACAGAAGACAGCAATAATAAACCAAAAAAGACAAGTGGGTCACGAAACCGAGGATTATTTCAGTACCTGTTCACGTAACGACACAAAATTGAAAAAGTGCTCTTGAAAAAGCCTCTCATCAGGCACAGTCTGGAGAAACAAATCAACCTGCACACAGAGAGGATTATAGATACCAACAATTTCCAAGCATCTGAGGGGACGGTGAATGAAGATTTGCTGAAATAGCAATCCAATGATCCGTGCATACAGGTGAATTGCATGATGCAACCAGTTCTTCTGCCGCCCACTTGAATGAATCCTCACGGTACTCCAAATATTCTCGAAATAACTTCTCTGTGCGGAGCTCCTGAAGAATACTAAAATCAGTAGAGAAGGCAGTTCCCGGTGCGAGCAACGATACGCCACCCACACAAGAAAGCCCTCCAGTATCACTCAACCCGTGGCGGTCCATCCTTTCTTCTGCATAAGAAGCACAACACAACCACAATAAAGGGGAGTGAATCAATTCGACCAATAAAAATCAACAAATTCGAATGGGCAAGTAGAGGAGCTGAAGGGGATTTACCATCTAATGCAGAACCCTCCAGGCTAACCATCCTCTTTTGCCACCCCTCCGAATCGTCTCCGAGTCGAGCCGGCGGTGATGTCGGTCTCTAAACACTGCTTCCCGGGCAGGCGCCCTTCTTGTGCCTGGTTTGGCCGGCGTGAGTCGGGTGAGCATTGGAATCTGGGCGGCTTTACACGAGCTAGGGTAAACATAAGAAATCATCTCTTAACCGAGTCCCGCTTCGGTAAAAAAAAAAAAAAAACACTAAACCTTAAAAAAAACACTAAAAAAACGTACTCCCTCCGTTCCGAATTACTTGTCGCACTTTTTTTTTGAAACTTAGTTCAACTTTATTTAAGCTTCCCAAGCTGGGATTTCGTCTGCAACTACATGCAAAATACAGTCAGGCGGAGCCTGCATCCAGATCTTACAAAAATTATTCAGCACACCCTCTCTAGCTAACAAGTGTGCTGCTTTATTTGCTGTACGCCGAGCCCAAGTAACCCTCCAGCTCCCCCTCGTTGCCAACATCTGCTTAACTTCTTCAATGACCGGTCCCAGCGAGGACAAGTCCTTCTCCTTGCTCTGCAACTTGCACACGATCTCGCGGCAGTCCATCTCCACACCAGATTAGGTATATTGAGCTCATCGGCTAGTTGCACAGCTCTTTTACAAACATGAAGTTCTGCCATTGCTGGTTCCTTACACCTCAGTAAAATATGACAAGCTCCGCCCAGAAAGGCACCCTCATGGTTCCGAAGAACAATGCCCGCTCCCCCCACATCCCCAACTCTGGATATTGTTGCATCCACATTAGCTTTCACCCATTCCTCGGCAGGCGGTCTCCATTTCTCACATGGGTCTGGGCTACTTTGTTTGCT
The DNA here is from genome assembly GCF_002162155.2 of Triticum dicoccoides. Classification (NCBI taxonomy): domain Eukaryota; kingdom Viridiplantae; phylum Streptophyta; class Magnoliopsida; order Poales; family Poaceae; genus Triticum; species Triticum dicoccoides. The sequence goes on along the minus strand of NC_041381.1, from coordinate 318,651,786 downwards.
CTTGCAACCATGGATGGATTGCCGCTCGCCCATAAGGTGGATGACCCTTCTCGCAATCGTGTCTGCATCTTCAATTCTCTGCCCATCTCTAGCGTTGTTTCGGGCAAGCCAAAGCGCGTACACCCCCTGAACCATGGCTGCCCTCTCATCGTCTGATGCATCCGCAAACCAAGACAAGAGACCAAGACAAGAGCCACCTCGATAATGCACTCTGAGGGCCAGCTGACTGCGGTGGGATCGCCACTGGCACCCCCAATTCCGAATGCATGATCTTCCAGAATTTCAATGAGTGAAAACAGCCCCAAAATCTATGGTAGTTCGATTCTTCTCTGCCACAAGCTACGCAAAACACACCTTCCTTGATCTTCCTCCTTTGGAGCTCAACCCCCACCACAAGGCCATTCCGTATCAAACGCCACATGTGCGTTTTAACCTTGCCTGGTGCGACGGTGTCCCACAAGCACATCCATGACTTGTATCCTGAACCGAGGATGAGGCTTCCGGTCGGCCTGCTTTGAGTCGTTTCTGTTGCATCCGCAGGTGGTAGGCAGACTTTACAATAAACACCCCATTTTTGGTATAGTTCCATGCAAGGTAATCCTCCATAGACGGTCCACCAATTGGGATCCGGGTGACCTCCTCAGCTTCGTCCGGGGAAAACATTGCGTACACCTTCTCAAGATCCCATGCGCTGCCATGCTCGCTTAGCAAGTCACACACTCGCATTATCCCATGGATATATGTTTGGCCCAGTGGCCTTAGACTTCCAGTCCTTTGTATCCAATTGTCATGATGCACTTTTATTTTAGAGCCATCCCCAATTCTCCAAATAAGTCCATCTACCAGCAGATCCCTCCCATGTATTATGCTTCTGAATGTGAATGATCCACCACTCGGGCACGTTGCATTGATTATGGACCCCTCCACAAAATATCTTGCTTTTAAAACGCGGGCACATAATGTCTCCGGTTCCTGTAAATTTCGCCAGGCTTGCTTTGCGAGCATGGCTTGGTTGAAAGCTTCAGGGTCACGAAAGCCAAGCCCTCCGTCATGTTTCCTCGTGCACATTTTATCCCAGGCGATCCAATGCACTTTCTTCTTTCCATTCGCTTCCCCCCACCAAAAGTTTGATGAGATAGATGACAGATTCCCGCACATTTTCTTTGTGAGTTGGAAGCAACTCATGGTAAAAGTCGGTGTTGACTGGAGGCCTGACTTCACTAGCACCTCTCTGGCTGTTTTGGACAATCCTTGTCCCTTCCATCCGGTCACTTTTCCTCTTGCACACTCCTTGACATATCTGAAGGTTCCATCCTTTGATTTTCCAATGATAGTTAGAAGCCCTAGGTACCTCTCGCTAAGTGCTTCCGCTGAAATGCCACTAACCTGTTGTAGCCCCTGTTTGCTTGCCTCTGAGATACCTTTACCAAAAAAGATAGCAGATTTTTGAAGATTTACTTTCTGTCCTGAGGCCGCTTCATAGTCCTGCAAAATGAGTCGGAGTGCATAAAAGTTTTCTGTGCAGCCCTCAAGGAACACCACACTATCATCTGCAAACAAGAGATGAGTGACAATCAGTTCCCCACTCCCAAACGCCACCCCCTTTATATCCTTCTGTCTCTGTGCAGTCTTAAGCATTGCTGAAAATCCCTCCACACACAAAAGGAAAAGATATGAGGAGAGGGGATCCCCTTGCCTAAGCCCACGAGAAGGGAGAAAGCCGTAGGAGAGACCACCATTTAGCTTAACAGAAAAAGATGTTGATCTAACACATCTCATGATCATCTATGTCCAGTGACTAGAGAAGCCCATTTTTAGCATCATTTGCTCCAGGAAATCCTACTCCACTCGATCGTAGGCCTTCATCATGTCTAGCTTCACATCGCACAAGGGCTTCTTTCGCTTTCTCTTTCTGATCGCATGCACACATTCATAGGCCACCAGGACATTGTCCATAATTAATCTGCCAGGGACGAATGCACTTTGTTCTTCTGAGATCATAAAAGGTAAAACCCTCTTTAGCCGGTTAGCCAGTGCTTTCGCGGCAATCTTATATAGGACATTGCATAGACTAATAGGACGAAACTACGAGAGTAGCTCCGATGAGCTTACTTTCGGAATCATCACTATGATTGTGTCATTAAACCCCGTCGGGGGTGCTTGACCAGCAAGAAACTCGCGGATCGCCTCACACACATCCTCCTTTAATAGAGCCCGGTGTTTTTGGTAGAACATGGTCGGGAGCCCGTCCGGCCCCGGCGCCTTCGTGGGACCCATCTGGAAGAGGGTTGTCTCGATTTCCTCATCGGTGAACGGTTCACACAGCTTGGCATTCATCGTTTTTGTAACAACCACATCTATATGCCAAAGCACTCTCTCCGCATCCCGCGAGCCCTCCGAAGTGAAGAGATGTGCGTAGAACTGAGCCGCCAACTTCCTCATCCCATCATCATCTGTGCACTTGGTCCCGTCATCTCTAATGAGAGCTTTGACCATATTCTTCCTCTTCCTGTGTGAAGCTCGGTTCTGAAAATACTTCGTGTTTTGGTCCCCCTCCATCAGCCAGTCCACCCGCGATCTCTGTTTGTAATAAATCTCCTCTCGTTCATATAGTTCGTGTAACTGGTCCTCTATATCCTTCACCTCCTATCTGTATCCAGACCACACAGCCCTCTCTTTGGCCTCGACTAGTTGCACCTTCAAATGAGCGATCTGTTTCTTTATAGACTCAAAGATGCATGGCCCCGGACGTAGCTTTAATGCGGCTGCACGCGCCCCCAAGTGCACCAGCCCCGGGATTGGTTGCATGAGCATTGGCCCATGCAGTTGCCACCATCGGCTCGTATTCCTCGTGCCTTACCCAAGCTGCCTTGTAGACAAAAGGGCGTTGCCCTCCCTAGTGCTTCGCAGCCAGTGCCGCTTGCACCTTGACAACTATCGCCTGGTGATCAGATTCCTCGGTCATGACATGTAAAACTTCTACCGCCGGGAACAGCTGTGCAAAGTCAGCATTGCAGGTGGCCCGGTCCAATCTCACTTGAACATTCTCGCTACCATCACGTTTGTTATCCCAGGTGAAAGGATACCCCGAGTAGCCTAGATCTGCGAGCCCGCAGTCGGACAAGCAATCAACGAAAGTCTCCATTTGCCTCAAACACCTCGGATTACCACCCACCTGCTCTTTCTGGAGAAGAGCTTCATTGTAGTCACCCGCACATAGCCATGGTAGATTATCTTGTGCCCGGAGGTAGCACAGTACATCCCATGTTTTCGACCTCTTTTCCACACATGGCTCCCCATAGATTCCAGTGAATCTAAAGGTGACACCATCCATCACAACTTGAGCATCGATGTAGTATTGGCACCAAGGCCTCACTGTTACGTCCACATGTTCTCTCCACCATAATGCCAAACCCCCACTCTTTTTATTGCAATTCACAGCTACCCCATGCCTGAATCCTAAGCTCCATTTCAATCTCTCCATCGCTCCTGCTGTTTTTGTTTGTTTTTGATAAAAAGACCACCTGTAGGATCGAAAGTATGTCTAGAGGGGGGGTGATTAGACTACTTGACCAAATAAAAATCTAGCCTTTTTCCCAATTTTAGTTCTGGGCAGATTTTAGCAACTTAGCACAAGTCAAGCAATCAACCTACACATGCAATTCTAAGAGTATAGCAGCAGAATGTAAAACAATTGCATATGAAGGTAAAGGGAGGAGTTTGAGGAAGCAAACGCAATGTTGACACGGAATTTTTTTAGCCGTGGTTCCGATAGGTGGTGCTATCGTACATCCACGTTGATGGAGACTTCAACCCATGAAGGGTAACAGTTGCGCGAGTCCACGGAGGGCTCCACCCACGAAGAGTCCACGAAGAAGCAACCTTGACTATCCCACCATGGCCGTCGCCCACGAAGGACTTGCCTCACTAGGGTAGTTCTTCATGAAGTAGGCGATCTCCTTGCCCTTACGAACTCCTTGGTTCAACTCCACAATCTTGTCGGAGGCTCCCAAGTGACACCTAACCAATCTAGGAGACACCACTCTCCAAGAAGTAACAAGTGTGTTGATGATGAACTCCTTGCTCTTGTGCTTCAAATGATAGTCTCCCCAACACTCAACTCTCTCTCAGAGGATTTGGATTTGGTGGAAAGATGATTTGAGTGGAAAGCAACTTGGGGAAGGCTAGAGATCAAGATGTATGTGGTAGGAATGGAATATCTTGACCTCAACACAAGTGTAGGTGGTCCTCTCTCAGAAAATGTATGTTGGAAGCATAGGCATGTTCTGATGGCTCTCTCCACGAATGAAGAGTGGGTGGAGGGGTATATATAGCCTCCACACAAAATCTAACCGTTACACACAACTTACCAAACTCGGTGGGACCGAATCGTGGAACTCGATCGGACCGATTTAGTAAATAATGTGACCGTTAGGATTGGTGGGACCGATATGGTTAGGGTTAGGGCATAACGTGATCCCGGTGAGACCGATTTTGGTAATAGACACACAGAGGGTTGGTCAGGCAAACTCAGTGGGACCGATTCGCTCATCTCGGTTGGACCGAAACATTACGAAAGGGAAACAGTGAGTTTGCATTGCAATCTCGGTGGACCGATCGCTCATCTCGGTTTGACCGAAACATTACGAAGGGAAACAGAGAGATTACAATCCCATCTCGGTGAGACCGAGGTCCCTATCGGTGAGACCGAAAGACTAGGGTTTATGGCTGTGGCTATGTCAACAGAACTCGGTGGCGCCGGATAGATGTTTTCGGTAGGGCCGAGTTTGACTTTTGGTTTGGGACATATGTGGATGTGAGAAAGTAGTTGAGGGTTTTTGGAGCATATCACTAAGCATTTTGAGCAAGAAACTTATTAAGCAACACCTCATCCCCTCTTGATAGTATTGGCTTTTCCTATGGACTCAATGTGATCTTGGATCACTAAAATGGAAAATGTAGAGTCTTGTGCTTTGACCTTGAGCCAATCCTTTTGGCCTTAGCATTTTGAGGGATCCATTTTTCTCATCCATGCCATGCCAATCATTGAGCTTTCCTGAAATATTTATCTTGAAATAGCATTAGCTCAATGAGTTATATGTTGTTAGGAATTACCAAAACCACCCAGGGATAGTTGCACTTTCAATCTCCCCCTTTTTGGTAATTGATGACAACATATAGATCAAAGCTTCGACAAATGATAATAAGATTGAAAAACATCCTCGCTTTGAGAAGTATGTGATAAGCAAAAGCTCCCCCTAAATTTGTGCATTATTTAAAATTTGCTTTGGACTGCAAATGCACAATGTGTTAGGACCATGGGTTACTCTTTCATGTCACATACATCTTGGTGGAGCGCTCAAAATGATAATCATTGAACACATGCACTCATCACCAAGCAAAGTGAATGATCATATGAGGATATAAGAGATAATATCATCCAACAAGCATTAAGGTAGCATATGATCAAACACAAGATCATCCAAGTATCTCACAAAAGGCATAGTGTATCAAGCCATAGTGTATCAAGCAAACACCACAATAAAGAAGTTCAACCACCAAAAACAAGAGAGATCAAAAGCAACACTCTCTCTCAAAGCCTATGATCTATACATTTTTCTCCCTCTTTGGCAACAAGTTACCAAAAAGTTCAAAAATGCATAGTGCTAAACGACTCTCCGGCTTGGTCTTCATGAGGTGGTGTAGAGATGACTCCAAGGATGGAAGCATCAATTGATGTAGCTGGAGCTAGTGGAGTGGCTGCTGGAGCTGGTGGCACTGAAGCTGTGGCAGCTGGTGCAGAAGATGTAGCTCTAGTATCTGGAACAGGCACTGCAGCAGATTTCTGTCCTCTGGGCACTCTAGCAAATGCATTTGTAGTAGACTTGCCCTTCTTCTCCTCCACATCCTCCTGAAGTTGCTCAACTGCAGTTTGGATCTCAGTGACCTTGACATCAAAAGCATAGAACTTCTGCTCAATGATTCTCTTCAAACTCTCCTGGTTTTGAGTCAGGGTGGCCAAGCCCTTCCCAATCCTCAAGGTGGAGGCAATCAAATAGCCAAGCTGATCTTGCTTGCTCTTCAGGAATATTTGAGATGCCTCTTCAGCAGTTGGCATCTTTGCAGCTTTCTCTGCCCTTGCCTTCTCTCTCTTCTCATGTGCTTGCACAGATGATGGTTCTTCCTCATTCATCTCAACTGTGTTATCTTCAAACTCAGGATATAAGGGTAGATGCTCCTTATCCAAAAGATATGTGCTTGTGCCCATCTTTTATTTGATGAGCTCCTGAATGTGTGGAGCATACCCACAACTTCTCTTCTGATCAGCTGCTGTTCTCTTGATTGTTTCCACAATCAGACTCATGACTTTGAATTTTTGAGCTATATCAAACAAATGCAGCAAGTTGATAGCATGTCCTCTGGTCATCTTGTGATCTCCTGACTTGGGTAGCAATGTGTGCCTAAGGATCCAGTTGATTGCAGGCAGACCAGACAACAAGTAGTGTACATATCCAAGCTTGTGAGTTTCCAAAGCTTTATCTGGGATCTCTCTATACATGTGTGCCATAGTGTTGTGGTCTTTCTTCTTCTCAGCATACACATCCAAGTCATCTTCAGTTTCTTTTGGAGCATTGATCAACTGAGCCCATTCTTCAACAGTGGATTGGTACCTAGTACCTTCAGACATCCATATGATCTTCCCATCTGGGTAGAAGTGAGTTGTGGAGTAAAACTGCATGATGAGCTCATCATTCCACTTGGTGAGCTTCTTGGCAACAAATTCATCAACTCCACATGATTTGAAGCTGTCATATACTCCTGGATAGTGAGCTTCATTCTTCTTGATGTACTCCCAGTTGATCCATCTCATGTCACACACAATGGGCTTCTTGTCAAGCAAAATTGTCTCATAAAAGTCTTGTTGCTCCTTTGTGTGAAATCTGTAGTCAACTATTGTCCTTCTCCTCACAGCATATGGATCTGACTGTCTCCACAATCTCAGTCCAGCATCCTTTCTAATGTGCATGTCTTCAGCTACTGGATGAGCATCATTGTGGTTAGGAATCTTGGGCTTCAACTTCCTCAAAACAAGTGAATCATCTTCTTCTTCAGCAGCTTCAGGCACTGGGGCCTTGTTCTTCTCTGCAGCAGGTATATTTCTGGTGTTCCTCTTGGGTTTAGGCTTTGGAGCTGGAGCAGCAGCCTTGGGAGCAGCTTTGGGATTAGATGGAGCAGCCCCTGACTTGATTGCATCTCCCATGAGCTTTTGAGCTTTGGGTGCTGGTGTAGCATCCTCTTCCTCTTCTTCTTCCTCATCAGAATCTCTCCTCATAGAGGGCTTGCCAAGGACTTTGGCAGTAGTAGTTCTCACCCTCTTATTCTTCTTATCTTGGCCAGCAGCTTCTTCTTCAGACTCAATGGTGAACTTCATGGTTTCACCAGTGGCAACCTTCCTAGGTTTGGATGTAGGCACTCTTCTGGCAGGTGCCTTCTTGTTCATGCCTGGCTTGGTGGTAGCAGCTGTGCCATACTCCTTTTTCAGCACCTTCTTCTTAGAAGTGGCCTCATCCTCAACAGCCACATAATCCTCATCTTCAGAATCTGAGGTTTTCTTCTTCCTTGTCCTGGTAGCTGCCTTTGGCAAGTTGCTGGGAGTGCTCCTGCTACCCTCATCATAACTACTTGAGGGACTAGTGCCCTCACTCAACTAAGCCTATTCCTCTGACTTGTTCTGACTATCACTTTGATCAGACATTTTCAGGCAAACTCACTGACAGCAGACCCTATGAATAGATATAGATGAGGTAGAGTGGATGAGCATCACAAAGTACAGAGGTTTTTGCAAAACAATTGAGTCAAAAACTTAGTTTTAGTTTTCCACAGAAAGCATTTCAGAGCTACCGATTTGTAAACTCGGTGATACCGAAGCAGCTTTTGGAACCAAAACTAGTGAACTCGGTTAGACCGAGTCACAGTTCGGTGGCACCGAGATTGCTAGGGTTTCACAAAGAATCAATCTCGGTCACACCGATTTGCATTTCTCGGTCAGACCGAAAATCACATGTGCAATGGCCTAAGCCAAATCGGCGAGACCGATTTCTACAACTCGGTCGGTTCGAGATGAGTTCGGCAAAAACCTAACCCTAAATTTTCAAATCAAATCTAATCTACGGAGTGCTTTTGCTGGACAGGAAGATTTCATACGTTGGAGGAATCGTGGCAAAGCAATGTGCTAGGAATCGGAGTTAAAGAATAGCACAAAGTTTCAAGTTCATACCCTAATGCGGCGGTGAACTTGCTACGGCGGCAACGGCGGGGCAGAATGCCATTAACGGCGGCGAAGACCAGCAGCGGGAGGTCGCTAGCGGCGAAGAGGACGATCCGGAGACCCGAAGAGGCAGAGCAGGCTATGCGCGGGCGAAGGGTTTCGGAAAAATTTCCAAATTTTGACCCGTGAGTATATATAGCCTTACCCTATTGGTGTGACCGAGTGGAACAACTCAGTGGCACCGAGATGCAAAACTGCAAGCAGTTACTGCAACTTGGTGTGACCGAAAGGTTCTAATCGGTTGCACCGAGGTTGAAAACCTAGATCAACTTAGTGATCTCGGTGTGACCGAAAAGGATGAATCAGTCAGACTGAAACGCACAAAGAGGTTTTGGAAGTTTAAGTCTATGACGAATCGGGGACTCCGAGTGCTCCTCACACAGAGTGGTTCGAATCTGACTTGATCAAACTTTGTGATGTAGCATGAATAGAGTTTGAGACAAGAAAAGCATAGATAGCTATAGAAGGTTCTTAGGCATTCTTGTTCATCCACTTGGCAAAAGGAAAGAAACCAAATAATCAAAGCAGCAAGTGGATGTCCTTGAATGAGTAAAATATGCAACCAACATGCTCACACAATAAAATGGCAAATGAATATGTGGCAAGCATGCACAACCAATCCTAGCATCTATCAAACAATTGGTGATGACTAGGTCATCTATATATGAGTATATTGACTTAGGAGTCAAATGAGAACATTTGATCATAGGTCATACTCATCGTTTAAGCACAAGTGGGGTTACCACTTTTACATAAAGCATCATTGTGTTCACACCATTAGAGTTGCTTTAGCTCAATTCTTAGAGTAAAGCTCCCCCTAGATGTGAGATCCCCCCTAAGAGGGATGAACTAACCTTGGGTTTTGTCGATGATGACTTCATGTAGATGTTGAAGATGTGGATGCTCAATGTTGATGTAGATCATTCAGAGCAATCTATTGGAGTGAGTTACACTTTCAATACCTACATGGGTTAGTCCCACAAGGAACAAACAATGATATCCATAGACACAAAGTGATGCACACACAAGATGATGTCCATGAAAGCATTAGGTTACCTTGTCCTTTGTCTTACCAACAAGAGGGTTTGTGACTCCTTGAACTAGTGCAACATGTGGAAGTTGATTGCACTTGTCCTTGCCAAAATGATATGAGTGAAGTATGTTGGCGGAGTCACCCTCAAGAACTCTCTAGTTCTTCTTCTTTGGGATCCACATCATCTTGATGGGAATCCTTGGAGTTGTAGTTGTACTTGATGAAGTATAACTTGATGTAGTCCTGGGAACCCACTTGACCAAGGCCTTAGGAGCTTCTTCAAATGCATCAATCTCCTCTTGAAGCTTGCCCTTGCCTTTTTGCTTGTGGTCTTGTGGTGGAAGATCATCTTGAGCTTGTGTTCCTTTGAAAGAAGTAGGATTATACTTCTCTTGTTGAGGAACAAACTTCGTCTTGGGGTATTGATCTTCTTCCCACTCAACTCCATTGACATTGAACTTTCGTTCAAAACCAACACCTTGATTCTTCCGGTGCCTTCCTTGCTTGCGTACAATTTCCTCGAATTGCTTACTTCCGGCAAGGCTCTTGTAAACACCTTTCTCTATGATTCCCTTCAATAAGCTATTTTCTTGCTCAAAGTGTAACTTGTCTAAGAGAATAATTAGTGGAATCAAGAGAACTACTAGAAGAAACAACATTGGATTTAGCATGATTATTGTTACTACTACAGGAAGAATCTTTCTTGTTCTTGTTACTAGACTTGACTTGTGGCATGTAAGTAGATAAGAGTAAACACTTGGCAATGTAAGAAGAACTTTTCTTGCGAAGATCATCATTGATTGCCTTTAAAAACTCATGCTCTTGCTCAAGGTTGATCTTTTCAAAGCGTAACTTCTCATGAGTCTTTAAAAGTTCTCGATGATCTTCCAAGATAGTTTCATGAGCTAACTTAAGAGTGTTTAGTTCTTTAGTTAGACACTCAATCTTCTACTTATCATTGTCATTCGTTTTATCTTGATTAGCATGATTATTTGACGTTTCATCATAGTATTCATCGCTAGAGTTGTCAACAAGTAAATCATCATCACCTAACAAGTCATCTTCATCACTATTGAAATCAACATACTCGGGGTGTGATACCTTTGGGCCTTTAGCCATGAAGCATCTTCAATTCCTTCATTTGGTGAGTCAAATATGTCATAGGAGTTGGTTGACACAAGTGCTAGGCCGGCAACACCTTCATCTTGAGTATATTCGGAGTCGGAGTGATAGCTTCTCTCGGAGTGATTGTCGGAGTCGGAGCCAGATACCCATTCACTAACATGAGCTTGATGTCTTCGTTTTGTGTAGCTCCTTGATGACTTGTCCTTTCTTTCCTAATCCTTGCTTCTCCGGGATGTTCTCCATTCATAACGATCATCTCTACTCCTTTCTCTTGATGGTGATTCTTCTCTTCTACTCCTTTTTGGAGAATCTTCTCTTCTTTTGTAGGGAGCCGTACACTCATTGGAATAGTGTCCGGGTCTTCCACAATTGTAGCAATTTGTCACATCCCTAGCTGCTGGTAGTGCTCTAGGCTAGCTTCATGTGTGCATCATGTCTATATTTTCGAAACCTGAACTGAGGAATTTTGGAAGCCTCAAAAACTTAAATAAAAGAGGGGCAAAAACCCTAGAAATCTTATTCATTGCTCCAAAAGGCTCTTCTTAAATGTTTGATAATTTTTGGTAAGGGTTCTGGTCCCAACCAAAATATTGAACATTTTTTGAGGATTTATTTTTGGGACTTTGAATTTAAATCATTAGCTATTTGAATTTGAATTATATTCATATAATTAGAATATAATTTCAAATACCCCTGAAATATTTTATGAGCTTTTGGAAAAGTCCATCTAGTCAAATAAAAATATTCAGAGGAGTTTTTGGCATTATTTGAATTGGTTTAAATTCAAACAATGGCAAAAGATATTAAATAAAAGAAACAGAACAGAAAAAAAAGGAGTAAAGCCAACCTGGCCTCACCCGTGCAACCCACCAGCCGGCCCAGCTCCCCCACCTGGCCGGCCCAGCCCACCTCCTCCCCCCCTTGTCCTCTTCTTCCTCTGCCAGTAGGCAGAGGCGAGGCGTGGCGCGCGCCCGAAGAGCTCCGGCCACCTCCTGCTTCGCCGTGGCAGCCTCCCCGACTCCCTCGCGACGCCACGGAGACGCCTCGACCCCCTCGACCGCCTCTCTCTCTCTGGACCCCCTCCTCCTCCTCTGCTCTCCCTCCCTCTCGTCACCGAACGCACCTGAG